>NC_140485.1:59833042-60103042 GCF_964271855.1 Acomys minous | reverse complement strand
GGAAGATGGGCATGTGTGTGGTCAATGGGTAGGTAGATGTATTGGTGGAATAGATAGGTAGTGGGTGACTAGGCTTGGAGTGGGGGTGGAGAACACAGATGCTGGGAAGGACAGATAGACAGACTTCCTCATTTCCCATTGGTTATATTATTCTGGAGAGCCTAGTATAATTTTTTAATGATTTATTGATTATATATATATGGGGGTCCTATGGGTGGATAGATGGATGATTAGGTAAATATATAGGTTGATCTATAGCTAAGTAGATGAATATATAGATTGGTGGTCTTATAGATGAATAACTGGATATGTAAATAGATGGTTCTGTGGATGCATAGGTGGGGGTTGATCATAGGTAGGTGGCACGTGGATAGGTAGATACACAGGTGAATGAGTTTCTATGGATAGGTAAAAGGTGCATTAGCAGATGGGTGGTAAATAGTCAGGTAGTGGATGCATAGGTAGATATATTGATGGATGGGTAGATGGATGGTATAGAGGTATATGTAAGTGGTGAGGGGATAGATAATAGAGGCATAGATAAGTGTGTGGAGTTATACAAATGACAAGGAAGGGTTATGGACCACCAGGCTGCTGGAAGGAAGATGATGAAGGACAGGTGACTGGAAGGACGGATGATTGAAGGGCAGTCAGCACACTGTCTGGAGTGAGGGCATCGCCCACGGGGTCCCCAGTTTTGTTGGCATCAGCTCTGGGAAGCAGGAGCTCCTGCTTGCTTTGCCTCAGAAGCCCCACAGTGGTGTGCTGTCGCAGGAATTCTAAGAGATAAGTCAGGGCCCAGTGATGTCTGGCAATTAACTCTCTCGACGTGGGCACTGCCTCCCCAGCCTGGGTCTCTTCCAGGTGGCCTATGAAGTGTCCACAAGGCTAGCTTTAGGTGCAGGTTCCTGTCTCAGCTCCAGAACCAAGTGGCGGTGTGGCTTTGCACAAATTACTGCCTCCCTCTGGCCTGATTCTCCATCATGACTCGGAGGACTGAAGGGGATGATGTATTTGTTTTCTTTCTTCTATGGTCTCCATGAGAAGTGAACTCGCAAGCTCAGCCCTGATGCTCCTTCCTTGGCTGTGGCTCTGCAGTGCACCCTAGTCCTTAGGTCCTGTGGACACTGCAGTCTGCAGGAGGCCCCTCACAAGCTGGACAAGCTCAGGAAAGAGCCTGAGCCTTGGCGTGTGGGAATTCTTAGCGCCTGCTGTAGGCTCAGGACACAACAGCCTTAGATTCTATGACTGTCCTCGCTGTACTGATGTCAAGGAGCTTGCTGTCTCTTTCATGGTTAGGGCATACACACAGCTGAGGGTGAGATGGTGAGGAAAGATTTCCCTAAGGAGTGTGTCTGGATGTGAGCGGGCTTGGAGTGGGGGTGGAGAACACAGATGCTGGGAAGGACAGATATACAGACTTCCCCATTTCCCGTTGGTTATATTATTCTAGAGAGCCTAGTATAATTTTTTTTAATGATTTATTTATGTATTCAGTGCTCTGCCTGCATGTATGCCTGCAAGCCAGAAGAGGGCGCCATATCACGTTACAGATGGTTGTGAGCCACCACGTGGTTGCTGGGAATTGAACTCAGGACCTTTGGAAGAGCAGGCAGCGCTCTTAACCACTGAGCTATCTCTCCAGCCCCGAGCCTACTATAATTTAAACACATATCTGCATATGTGCTAGGTCTCTCTTTATATGTATTTGTAAATATGCATATCTATATAACTATATAGATATTATATAGAGTTATAGAAAGACTTCCAAGACTTTCAGAGTGCCCTCTCAGCTTGGACAGAGTGCTCTGTGGCCCATCTGTCTGTGATCCAGGAGGCATAGGCATGCAGGGCCACCCGTGATGGAGTTTCCAGGAGCATTTAAGGTCTGAGTTTCCATTGAAATCTGCCTGACTCTTTAATAATGTCAGCTTTCAGTTCACATTCTTCAAAACCTGACGCCCGCCAGTGCCTTTCTTGACTCAATGCTGTAGATGGCATAGTCAAGAACAGAAATGACAAGTAAGTGACAGGATTGAGCAGCAAATACAAACTGCCAAGGCGACCATGTTCAGCCAGGGGCAGGGAAGGCGGCCCTGGGAGCACATGGCATGTCTCTAGAGAGATCACTGTGTGTCACTGCTGCCTGCCTCTCTGAGGAAGACTGGTGTGGTGAGCTGTGAGGAGGATGCCAGCAAACACACCATCGCTGTAAAACCTTCCTCAGCGTGTCTTTGGAAACCAAGTGCTCGGTTCTATAAACTTACCAAAGTGGAGCAGCAGGGTAAGGTCTCCTGACCCAGTTTGTAGGTCTCTCTCTTTCTTCACGCATGCGCACGTGTGTGTGTGTGTGTGTGTGTGTGTGTGTGTGTGTGTGTGTGTGTTTAGTTATATAATATAATAGCACCACATATTATATACATAGTTATATATACATATGCTTACAGAGAGACAGAATATGCAAATGTGTTTAAATTAGTCTAGATCCTTCAGAAAAAAATGATATCAACAGGAACAGGAAAATCTCTCTCTCTCTCTCTCTCTCTCTCTCTCTCTCTCTCTCTCTCTCTCTCTCTCTCTCTCCATGATCACTCATCCCCTAAGGAATGACTATATATACCTAGTATGTATCTACCTGTGATGACTTGGTTTTTACAGCTATCATCTAGGAAGGGAGGCTCCATGAGGGAGGACATGGTATTGGTTGTATTGGGCACGTCTGTGGGGGATTGTCATGGTTGGCAGAAAGACCCATCCTCTGCGGATGGCACCATTCCCTGAGCAGGCAATCCTAGTTACCTTACAGTGGAGTGAGGCGTGTCCTGCCTTGCATCTCGTCACTTTTACACCGCGGCTGTCTGCTCCTCACTGTGGACGTGCTGTTAGCAGCTGCTTCAAGGCTTTCCCCACAAAGATGGACTGTGACCTGGAGCTGAGCTGAATCCAGTGTTGATTTAAGTAGCTTTGTCATAGCATTTTATAACAGCAGCGGGAGAAGAAATGAAGACGGTGTCTACCATTTCTGTATCTGTTACCTACCATCAATCCAGCTTCTACCTATTTATCTATCTATCTATCCACCCACCCATCTATTAGCTACTACCAGTCACCCATCTATGTAGATTTATTTAGGTAACTGGCTCATGCAGTTTTGGAGGCCAAGAAATCCCAGAGGTACCACAAACTGAGCACTGGGTTGATGGTGAGAGTTCAAGTTTAAGGCTGAAGGCTGAGACCAGGAGATCTGAATATACAAATTTTAGCTCTTGTTTGAAGACTGCTGTCTTCTCATTGCGGTAGCTAAGGCGTCCTGATGGGGAGGGCCGCCTACTTTACTAGGCCTATGGATTCCAATTTTTATGTCATCAAGAGACATCCTCAGGGCATTAGACAGGCATTTGGTACCCCAAGTGGCATTTTCACCTGAAGCCCAGCTGACAGGGAATTAGCCATCCTGTGAACAGGTGTATGTGCCTGTGCGCGCACACAGTCCATGGCTGTATTTCTGAAGAGCTCTTGGGCCTCAAGGCAGAGATTGATTTTGACCTGGTAGTCTCCAGTGTCTCTGTACTTATTAGTAAATTAACAGCCGTAATTGAGTATCAGAATCCAGATGATGGAGAACCAAATGCTTGGGCATGCCCGCACCATTCGCTTCCTCTTCCACTGACTTCCTAGACCTTTGGGGAAAAATTGGAGTATTTAGATATTTTCTTGCAGGTGTTTTATATTTCAGTTTCTTTTAGATTTTAAATTCTGATTAGAAAGAAAATTGTATGAAAAGGAACCAAGAAAGAAATAGCTTCAGACTTCCCACTTCCTCATCTTTTGGATAGCTGTGGTGTGCTTTCCTATTTACTAGAAAGGTGGTTTTTTGTATGTGTGTGTATATTATATACACATACACACACACACACACACACACACACACACACACACACACACACACACACACTGTATTATGCTCCCTAAGCCAATATCCCTCATAATAGAAGTCAAATGCAATGACTTGTTTTTGCCACCAGTTCCTTGTCTGTCCCCTTTGCATGGCAAACAAGGTTTCTGCTTGTATTCTTGATAAATTGACATTTTACTTCATGAGAAACACCTTTTTGTGACCATCCCAGCTAGCTGTTTTTTTTTTTAATTGGCGCATATTGGTTATGTGGTTATAAAAAAACTAAGATTTTTACTATGGCAGCTCTGTGCTTAAGTAATATATTTTGGTCATGTTTGCCTTTTGTTATGACCTCCCACTTTGGCTCATCATCTTCATCTTCCCAGCTAGTCCGTCTTCTACTTTGACGTCTTAGTTTTGTTGGTGGTCCACTGAGTTTCATGAAAGTTACAGCACGGAAAAAGTGGCTGCAAAGGGGCCATTATTTACAGAAGTACAGAAGTGCAGGCAACTGACCTTCAGCTACACCACTGAAGAAAACGTCCCTCTCTCCCTAGCAACTATTAACTCCCAGGTATCTCCCCAGGGGAGGGAGGACAGGTGTCCTGCAGATGATGTAGCTGCACGGGGGTGGGGGTGGGGGGATGGCAGAGTGGGGTGGTGGTGGTGGTGGTGGTGGTGGTGGTGGTGGTGGTGGTGGTGGTAGGGGGATGCGGGTGGTGGTGGGGAGGGGCGTGGAGCATCAGTAATGAGTACCATAGTCTTTGGGCTGAGTTCGGAGAAGCAGGATCCTAAGTCAGGAGGAATGAAGGTAGGAAGCAGGTCACTCTGCTGATGACACTGGGGGGTTTTGCATAGAAGAGAGCTTCTGGTTCAATCAAATAGTCTTAAGTTTATTTCTTCTCTGGAGAGTTAGGGATCAGGGTCAAGTGAGAAAGTGTGCCACACAGCAGTGAAGAAAGCATCCTCTGGGTGTGGGGTGAGTTCTGTTTCCTGCCCTTGTTTGTGGTGTCTCTTTCCTTCAGGCGGGAATCAGGTTTATACCTGATTTCATCTCCGTTTTTGATATGCTTTGTCTGTACAGCAGTCAGGGAACCAGGACCTCTACTTTGTTATTATTTTAACAGTTTGGCTAAGGTGATATGCTTATTTTGTCTTCTGTCTTGCCGTTTGGGGGTAATTCTGTACAGAACTGTGCCCTCGCTGTATGAGAATAGCGCTTACTTCCCTCTTCACAGGGTGATTAGCTCTAAACCTGGAAAGCAAGCATTGTGTGTTATAATGCATCTAAATAAAATCCCAGTGGGAGAATTAATTTCTCTTGGCAGTGCCTGAGAACTCTGATGCATGCCTGACAGGGCAGCGAGGAGAGTTCTTGGTGTGGAGTGTTCCAGGAAAGCACAGAGAAGCACCTGAGAGAATCTCCTGACACCAGCATCCAGGCTGGGCATTGAAAGCCAGCTTTCTGTATATTCTGTGACAGTGGCAATCAGCATGGATCCAGTCCCATGGAGCATCATTCTGTGAGCCCTTGCATCCATTTTCTGGCTGTGGTCTAGGACTGATGTGAGTCAGGGGTTGGGCTCATTTTCAAGCATCAGCATGCCTGGAAATAAATTTGCATAGAAATTCTTCCATCCACTGCGTGTGTGTGTGTGTGTGTGTGTGTGTGTGTGTGTGTGTGTGTGTAGAGATGGAGACAGATATGTTTATGTACAGGGGCATGTGTGTGTGTTTCTATGCATAGAGAAGGAAACAGATATGTTTATGTACAGGTGTGTGTGTGTGTGTATACAAGAGGGAGACAGATATGCTTATGTACAGGTGCGTGTGTATGTGTGTATATATGGAGAGACAGATATGCTTATGTACAGGTGCGTGTGCACGCGTGCGTGCGTGTATGTGTGTGTGTGTGTGTGTGTGTATAGAGATGGAGACAGATATATTTATGTATAGGTGCATGTGTGTGTGTGTGTGCGCCTGTAGAGAGAGAGACAGATATGTTTATGTACTGGCACATGTGTGCATGTACTTGTGCATGTGTATGTGTGGAGAGAGACAGAGAGAGACATATGTATGTTCAGGTGCATGTGTGCATGTACCTGTATGTGTTTGTGTGTATGTATGTGTGGTCTGAAGTCAACATCAGATCTCTTACTGAACCTGTAGTTCACTGATTCAGCTAGATTGACTGGCCAGCAAGCTTCAGGGATCCCCCTGTCTCCACCTCCCCTGGGCTGGGGTGCCACATTTAGCTCTGTGTGGTTTCTGGGAATCTTAGGGCCTCATACTTGCATGCCAAGAACATAACCGACCAAGCCATCTCCTCAGCCCCTAGGATTACTTTTCTGTACTGCTAGGGATAAAATCCAGCACCTTGTATATGCTAAACAAAGTGGCTTTGGTCTAATGTCTCAGTTCCAGCGTGCAAATATATATTGAACAATTGTCAAATGCTAGTGATGGCAGGTCCCATAGACTCAGCACCAGCAAGAGAGGATGAGGCAGGAGGGAAGCCTCTGTGTGTCTGGAGAAACATGCTGTGCTGGCTGGTCTTATGTCAACTTGACACAAGCTAGAGTCATCGTAGAGGAGAGAGCCTCCATCAGGTCAAGCTGTAGGCAGCCCTGCAGGGCCGTTTCTTAATTAGTGGTTGATGGCCCAGGGCCAAGCCTATTATGGGTGGTGCCTTCCCTGGGCTGGTGGCAGTCCTGGGTATAGTTGGTAGTGGTCCTGGGTGCAGGCTGGTGGCGGTCCTGGGTGAAGGCTGAGTGAGCCATGAAGAACCATCCAGTAAGCAGCACTCCTCCATGGCCTCTGCATCAGCTCCCCATCCAGGTTGCTTCTGGGCATGAGTTCCCATCCTGACTTCCTTTAATAACAACTGTGATGTGGAAGCTTAAGCCAAATAAACCCTTTCCTCCCCAAACTGCTTTTTGGTCACGGTGTTCATTGCAGCAATAGAAACCCCAGCTAAGACAAGCGTTACATATGGAAATGGAAACAGTCTTGACTCAGCTTGTGGCTTGAAGAAAATGAATAATGATGTCAGCACAGTTCAAACCGACATGTCTGCTCTGTGTCCCTCCAGGCTCCTGCAGGGAATTCTAAACTTTAGCTGGTGGGGTTGGGTAGTGGTCTGGGTTCTCTGCATGGACTCTGGGGTCTGATGGTCTGGGTTCTCTGCAGGGACCAACCCCCACAAGTGTGCCACAGCCTGCACACATCCACACACCTGCACACACAATAGAAAGTGTGCACCATGGTCCGCTGACAACTTGCAGGGTCAGTTCTCCATGTGTGATGGGAACAGGAACCACTGATTTTACGTCATTGTGTTTTGATAGAAACAGCATTTCTCAGAAATTAGCACAATGCCTGCTACATATGAATGTGCATTGCATATACACATATGCATACATATCTATCGTCTGTCTATGCTTGTTCACAAGCATACACACACGCACACATGCATGCGCGCACACATGCACGCACGCACACACACACACACACACACACACACACGCACAGATGTGTGCATGCACGTGCATGTGCTTGCGCGCGTGCGCACACACACACTTCCCTGAACCTATGCCCCCTTTGATAGGAGCCTCATTCTGCCTCCCATGTATCTCAGGTTGAGAGTGCTGATATTGAATGGGAGAGTTTTCTCTTTTAAATTTAATTTTATTAATTTATTCAGATTATAACTCAATTGTTATCCCATCACTTGTATCCTCCCATCCCTCCCTTCTTCCCGCATTCACCCTATTCCCCTCCCCTAGGTCTATGACCAAGAAGGATCTCCTCCCCCACTATATGGTCATAGGGTATCAAGTCTCATCTTGGTAGCCTGCTTATTCTTTCTTTGAGTGCCACCAGGCCTCCCCACCAAGGGGAGGTGGTCAAATATGGAACACCAGAGTTCATGTCAGAGTTAGTCCCTGCTCTCCACATAACTGTGCAGAATGTCCTGTCCATTGGGAGATCAGAGTAGGGGTTCGGTGTTTACTATTGTATTGTCCTTGATTAGTGCAATAGTTTGAGCAGACTACCCTGGGCCTCGATCCACCCATCACAATGTTCTTCTTGTAGGTTTCTAGGACCCTCTGGGTCCTTCTATTTCCCCATCTCCTATATTTGTCATACCTAGAGTACGGGAGAGTTTTCTAAAACTCAGGTTGTTCCTGGGTATTACAGTGCATCATAGAAGTAACACGAAGAAAACAGCATTTCTCTTATTTGTTTCTATCTATGTGAATGAGTGTTTGCTTGTGTGTATGTCTGTATAGCACATGTACCCATTGTTTATATAAGATAGAGAGGGACACCAAGTCCCCTGGGAATGTAGTTACAGATAGTTCTGAGCAACTATGTGGGTGGTGAGAGCTGAACCCAGGCCCTCTGCAAGAGCAACACGTTCTCTTAACTACTGAGCCATCTCTCTAGCCCCTAAAATGGTATTTTCTAAAAGTAGCCTGTGGTGGCTTTTAAAACAGGGTTAGTTGACTTGACACCGAGTGGAAAGTGCTGACAATCTTTGAATTAGTTCCTTTCCCTCAGCCAGACAAGCTCCTCACCACGGGACTTACGAAAGGTTCATCAGCTTCCTCAGACAGAAGCAAGTGGGCTGGTTCCCTGGTCCTTCCTGTTGGCTTTGTGAATCAGGCTGGCACTTTTGTCGTGCGGTGAGCAGTGTGTTCACCTTCCTGGTCCAGGCTGGAGCAGAGGAGGGATCTCTCAAAACGGGTCTCCCTGCCGCATTCTGACAGCTGAATAGTCATCAGTTGGTTCTGAGTGGCTTTGAGTCCTGGGGGGAAATAGTCTAAAACATGTGGGTTTTGCCACTGAAGAACGGATGGGTTTGGTGACGTGACAGCCAGGTGGGCATTGTCCCCTTCACTCCACCACCTCTTTCCTTTTGATCTCTCTTAAGTCTTTCCCCTCTGAGCTGACTTTCTGAAGGCCATTGTTGGGCTCCATATTTCCTAGAAGAAAGAAATAGTGTTAAAGTGTAGTTTGGTCTTCCTGTCTCTGACGCTGTTGCCTGCCTTGGGGCCCCTTTCCCCGCACTGGGCAGCATTGTCTAGCTTCAGTAGAAGAGGAGGTGTCTAGTCTTACTGCAACTTGATATGCCATGGAGGGTTAATATCCATCAAGGCTGGCACATTTATGAAGAGAAACAAAAGAAACGTTGGGGGCAGGGGAGAGAGGAGGTGGAGGGAAGGGCTGGGAGGAGAAACTACTGTCAGGATGTAAAATAAGTAAAAATTAAAAACAAAACCAAACCAAAAAAATATGCCAATACAATAAGTTCATTGTATTTCTCTGATAGTATCAATGTAAAGTTATATGTGTAGATTAAATGAAAAATTTAAATTCAAATAATGATAACGTCAAACAGTTATAGCCCTGTTCCCATAGAACCAACTCCCTAGCCTGGTTTTTGGATTCAGTTCAGTAAGGATTAAAGGTGTCCCAGTGACACCATTGATGGCCCTTGTGACCCCTGAGGAACACTTGCCTGCTCCTGTCTCAGTGCTATCAGCACAAATCGGAGATTTATATTTCTTTCCTTGTTCCACCCCAATGTTGAAGCATTGTATGTGATTCTGTTTTGTGTAAATGGTTGGTGTTGGAGCATGCCCAGGAGTTAATTGTGGAAGAGGTAGGCTGGGTGCCATCCCTGAAGAAAGGTCTCACAGCCAAGATCCCTTCAGCGGCACATAGCTTTAGTTGTCATGTCAAACCTGCCAGTCTGGTTTTTCCATCAAAGCCTCAGACTCCTGGGCAGGAGGGTCTAATTATGTTCTTGCACCGTCTCCTTCTTTATCTCACAGGCTGGCTCTCTGTGTTGCCCTACTCATGGGCCATCCTGTCCTCATGAGCACCAGACTCTAGCCAGCCAACTCTGGGAAAGTGAAGAATTCTTTACCTTTAGTTAAGAAAAAAAAAAAGCCAACCTCAAGAAAAAGCCCCTTGCTGTCCTGAAGCTTATCACCTTCCTTTAAGTCGCAGGCCTCACATAGGAAATTGGTGCTGTGACCTCTGAAGGCCTTGGTGGTTGTGGGACGGGGAAGAAAACGCCCACTTAGGAATCTCAGACTGGTCCTCTAGGACCTCTGGCAGTTTCCCAGCCAGCAAGGACTGGCTTAACCTGGTCATCCCAAGACCGTGGGAGGCTGGAGACAGGGCTCTGAAGACATGGCCTTGTGGGACCAATCTCCCAATAGCTTTTCTTCCTAGGAACAGGCTCGTGGCATACTTGGCTCAACACAGGTGGGTCTGTCCTTCCTCAACTTGCCGACATCCGTCCCTGGCCCTCCCTTTTGGGGCTAATTAAGGAGGTCATGTTTAGATTGGTGACGTGAAGGGTGGGCTGTGTGGCCGTCATTGAAGGTGGAGAAGGTTGAGTGGGAGACAAGCTTGCCTCAGTGTTGTGGCTGACACCAGTCTCACCCATGGGAGGAGGGTGGTGCCTTGGCAACTATCCCCACCCAAAGCACATGCCAGGGCTTCCATGGGGGAAGCACCTGGTACAGTGATGGAGTTGGCAGGGTGGACTCTGAAGCTGCAGGTGACTCTGATCCCAGATCAGCCATCTTGGCTGGTGAGTATAGCGTTTATGTGGTGTGCAGTTGCTTGTTTGAGTTCACTTCTGGATTTTCCCTCTTTGGCTTTACACACACACACACACACACACACACACACACACACACACGTACACGACTAATGAGAGTGAGATCTTATGACAAGCATATTGGAAAGCAAACAGCAAAATAAACCATCTATGAAGTTGTTCTAAGGAGGTGAGAAAGGTGACAGGTGGGGCAGAACACCTCTGCTCAATACGCGATGCTGCGGAGAGTCCAGCTTAAGACACAGAAGTGCTGCCTCCTGATCTCTGTGTTTGTTCTGCTACTGTGGCTTGAACCTGCATCCTTGTGCATGCTGGGAAAATGGCCTACCACTGGGTTCTATGCCCAGGAGAGACATGACTTTCTTGAAAGGGAATTTGAAGCGTACTTTTGGCTTCTCTCACAGGCCATAGGCTATGCTGGCTGACCACTGGTTGCAAATGGGGCCCCTTGCTTTCCCTTTAAATAGCATTTGTATCTCATGTTGCCCTTTGGAGCCCAATCACAGTTGGGGGGTGTGATTCTGATGAGGTGTTTGGAGTGCTCCTGGGCCTGTTTACCTCTGCTTGCCTCAAAGACCCTCCTGTCCCTGAGTCTGAAGCACCAGTCCATCAGGGCTACAGTTAGAAGGGCTGACTCCAGCTCAGCCCAGCGCTCAGAGATTATGTTGAAGCTGTTTTTATTTTTTTCCTCCATTTTTGTAGTCTTATTTGGCAGCGTCTTTTCTGTCAGCTACAAGTGTGACGGATGTTCTGGGAGTGTGCCTTTCATCAGAGTTACAGGTGCCTAGAGCATGGTTCATGTGGATCTGTGTCTTTGCAAATTAGATGCCAAGTCCCGGGCCTGGAGGCATTGCTCAGTGGCCAAGAGTGCTTGCTGCCCCTGTGGAGGAGGGGCAGGGTTCCCAGAGCTCAAGCTGGGCTGCTCACAGCTGCCTAGAACTCCCTGTCCAGGGGACCAGACACCCTTGTCCGGCCCCTACAGGCACGCACATATGCACTTTTTCTACCCAATTCCACATATACATACATAATTAAAAATTTTTTAAAATTTACATGTAAAAACCAAGGCCTGAGGAGGTGGCTAAAGTGCCAGGGAACCTGAGTACAATCCTGTTACCCACGTAAAAGCCGGGCATGGCGGGGTGTCAGAGATTCCTGCTGGTCGGGAGGCAGTTAGGCAGCTATATATCTCAGACCCTGGGGCCGGCTAGCCTATGACCAGTGAGAGACTGTCTCAAAAGGGAAGTGTGTTTCCCCTGAGGAATGACAGTACAGAGTGTCTCTCCCCTACACATATGTGCGGGTGCACACGCACGCGCGCGCGTGCACATGCACATACACACACTCACTAAAACCACGTATAAAAAAATAAAAACAAACACCCAGCCCTCAGAAGATTCTTCTACACTCTCCTCTCTCTCTGCCCGTCTCCTCTGAAGATCAAAAGGTGAATTTGGCAAAGGTGATGAATAATTTACAGGTGTGTGCATATTTTCTTCTTGCAGGTATAGAAATAGATGGAATAGGATCGGGGAAGGATTTCCCTTTGGCAAAGGAGGAGCAAACACATCAAACCGTAAACCCTGAAAGGGGAGGGCTTGCACAGAATGCTCTGCGCACGCCCGTGGGAACCCTGCACTGTTTCTAGTCAGGTTCCTCTAGGATGAGGTTCTTAGAAATCTGTGCTTTCACTGCAAACCACAGGAAAAAGGAAGGGAGGAACAAAGAAAGAAAGAAAGAAAGAAAGAAAGAAAGAAAGAAAGAAAGAAAGAAAAAGAAAGAGCCTCTCTATAGTGGCAGAGCCACCAATTAAACAATCAGAGGGAATTCCAAAGCAAATTCTATGTGATTGTGCCTGTGTTTTCCTCTAAAATTAGGGCAGTCCGTGCTGCACGGACTGTTGTGCCAAGCTTTACACAAAGGGCTGCCAGTTCAAATGCCCTGGACTCCAGAGGAGAAATATGAAAAGCTCGCCCCTGTCTTTTGTGGTGTGTGCTGACTGTCCCTGTGGGAGGACGGGGCTGAGTTTTAAAAAGCCACGTGAGTGTAGGTTTTTCTCCTTAAAGTCAGAAGCCGTGCTTTGAAACAGTACCGCACTCAGTGCAAGCAAACCAACCAGATGCTAAGCCTGTGCATCACATCCATGAATTAAAACAGGGCAACAGTGAGCACACTGTGTGTGGGGATCGGGGTGGGGGGGAGGGATGGGGAAGTGGTAAGGTGGGAGTCGGGGGTGAGTTCAGCCTCTGTGGTGGAAAGGGGGCACATTTCCTCGGGTTGGTTGCTCCGACCTCCTAATTCCCCTTGGGCCTTTGCTCTGGAGAAAAATCATATCCAGGCGCAGCAGGAGGCATCCTTGTCCATGCTAGAAAACTTGGAAATGATGGGAGAGAGCCACACCTGAGCCTTAGGTCCTTGTTTTTCTGGTGGTGACAGGGGTTGGGGTGGTAGTGGGTGGGGCGTGGGTACTGATGGGTGGCAGTGGGTGCTGGTGGGGTTGAAAAGGCTCTGAGGCGTGCTGCCGGCACAAAAGCTCCAGTTCTGATGCGCTCTTGCCAGCCTTCCTCTCTCCCTCCTTCCTCTCTCCCTCCCTCCTCTCTCCCTCCCTCCTCTCTCCCTCTTTCCTTCTCTCCCTTCTTCTTCTTTCTCTCTAAATAGGTAGTTGTTTGTTTTATTGTTTTGTTTCTTTGAATACAAAGAGAACTAAGTCATCATAAGCACTGGTGACAAAATGTTTATCTTTGATAATTATGTAGGATACCCAAGTGTGTGTGTGTGTGTGTGTGTGTGTGTGTGTGTGTGTGTGTGTGTGTGTATACATGTATATATACATATATATTCTCTCTCTCTCCACCCCCCTCCGTGTGTGTTTGTGTGTGTGTGTGTGTGTGTGTGTGTGTGTGTTGAAAAATTGTCTAAAAGAAATGAACCCACTTAGACTGCACTCCCTAGTGTGGTAAAAATTTTCATATCAGGAGCTCGAGGATACCGTCTTCTGCACCCCTGGCCACAGGTCCGCGCTCCCAGTGCCTGTTAGTTAATATGAAATATGAACTGGGGATATTTAAAATCAAAAGGCTTCGCATTACAAGCTGGCCAGAAAAACCTCATGGAAGGACGTTTGACTATCTTTAGCAAAACCACATTCGCGGGTCACCTTTGAACTACGAATGCCGCTTTTAGGACTCTGGTTCAGAGCATCTTGGCAAGCTGTAAAGTAGTGCGCGTGTCGGGGCATTCACATCGCCGCTTTTCATTATCACAGGAGGTCAGGAATGACTTACACACTCATGAATACTGGATGCTTGGTTCAACAGCAGCAGGGGCATGCCACAGAATTTTCCGTGTCTGTAGAGACAGAGAGGGTGTTAGCCGTCATGATGGAATACGGCTGCCTTGGCCACATATGCCCAGTTTGCATTAGCTTTCCGTCCGTCCACCTGCCTGCCTGTCTGCCTATCTGCTGACCTATCAACCTACCCTTCATGCATCTACAATCTATTTTCTACCTATTTAATCTATAAATCCGTCCATTCACGTAACTGATCATCTAGTTACTATGTATTCATCCAGCCATCTATGTAAATAGAAATCTGTAATTTCCTCTAATTTTTTTTTGTATGGAAGTCAACATCACTTTAGGGAATGCATTCTAAATGAGCTCATTTTCTTTGAAAAAAATTCAACACATAGAATAATGTATTGCTTACTACTCTCTGTTCATCCACCTACTGTCTAATATGTGTTCAATCCACACAGTTGATTATTACAAGCTTTCTTTACAGACATTTTAAAATTAATAAATGCAGAGAGACATATGCAGGACAACTTTTTCCAACCCTGAAGAAATCTCAGGTCCAGGTGATCATGATCAGTGAATGTCAGTGTCACTCTACGATGTCACAGGACTTCATAACGTCTGCTCAGTGTCACTCTGTGACATCACTGTGGGACTTTACAGTGGGTGGGTCAGGCAAGAAAAATCCGCACCTGATCTCGATTTTCACCTCCCAGATGTGGACGAGCCTGATGCTGACTCACATGCGTCACCCCATAGAGATTCTTGCCTGAAAGCTTGGACATAAACTTGATATGTTACCTTCTACTGCTGCCATGAGGAGGCAGGCGCTAGGCAGGTGTGAGCAGGATGGGCACCGCTCGGATGAGCAGTGAAAGTACCAGAACACGTGCAAGCTTCTAAGAGGCTCAAAGTCAGTCATCACGGGCAGCTTCGTTACGGAGACCTATCACCACAGATTTCATACTGGTAGAGCCATGTGGCATAGGTGTGTGTGTGTGTGTGTGTGTGTGTGTGTGTGTGTGTGTGAATGCATGTGTGCTTGTGTATGTGTCTGTATGTGCTTGTGCATGTGTGTCTATGTGTGTGAGTGTATGTCTCTGTGTGTGGGTGTGTTCTTTCACCAAACACCTTGGTTTAGAGCTCGTCCACACTTAAGCGTGTGATTTCTTTTCTTGTTGAGTAAAACGTTATTGTGTGACTATTTTTGGTCTGTTCTCTTGTTGGGAGACATTTGTTTCCAGTTTGTGGCCAATGTCAAAAAAGTTTGGCTGATGGCAATTCTTTTGGTAGGTAGATGTTTTTACCTCTTGGGCAAACTGCAGAAGCCAATTAATTTGCCAGGATGTAAGATGGGCCTACGTTCACCACGCTAAGGAGCTTGAGCAGCTCCTCAGGGCATGGGTTGGTTCCTCCTGCTCCAAGTCCTTTCTAGAAGTGGGTGTTGAAGTCCATTTTAATTATGCTGTTTGGGTATGTGTGAAAATGACAACTCACTGTGACTTTCTAAAAATTATTTTCATATCTAGGTTTACAGAGATATAATCATAGACCTTAAAATTGATGCATTTCAAGTGGGCATTTTAATGGTTTTTAATGACTTCATGGAAATGATAAGGCATCACTCTAACCCACTGTTGTCGGTTCTCTCCCATAGTTCCTGCTGCTTCTGTAACTTGGTAGTCTTAGCCCCCTACACTCCTGATTTTAGCACTTTGAGTCTCCCACCTTGGTAAATTTGAACAGCCTCACTGTTCAGAGAGTAAGGGTGAGATGGAATGCCACGAATTACTTCTGTTGCTCTCTTGAACTCACAATTTTACCTCACAGGATTGGATTCTCCAGCATTCCATGATGGAGTGGGTGGGACCTCCCTGAGGATTGGACCCTCCAGCATTCCATCATGGAGTGGGTGGGACCTCCTTGAGGATTGGACCCTCCAGCATTCCATTATGGAGTGGGGGTAGGGCCTCCCTGAGGATTGGACCCTCCAGCATTCCATCATGGAGAGGGTGGGACCTCTCTGAGGATTTAGGTACTGGTAATGGAATTTTTATATCTTTGTGAATTCTGCACATTTTTATTATTTTTATTATTGACTCCTCCTCCTCTTCCTCCTCTTCCTCCTTTCTTCTTCTTCTGAACAGGGTCTCTCTATGTAGTCCTGGCTATCTGGGAACTCACTATGTAGACCAGGCTAGCCTTGAACTCACATCTGCCTCCTGAGCACTGAGGATAGAAGGAAGAGCTACCACACCAGCTTTGTCATTGATTTCTTTCCCCCTCCCCTCCCCAAGACAGGGGTTCTCTGTGTAGCCTGGCTGTTTGTAGACCAGGTTGACCTCGAACTCACAGAGATCCACCTGCCTCTGCCTCCGGAGTGCTGGGATTACAAGCGTGTGCCACAGTGCCCTATTGTGTGTCATTGATTTGTTTCATTCCTTTTTGTACGGAAGCCAGAGTTTTAATACAATTTCAATTTCTTTAAATATATGCCCTTTTTTCTTTTAAACATTTTTATGAAAATATAACTGCATAAATTTCTTGTTCCTCTCCTTCCTCCAACCCCTTCCACACTTCCCTCCCACTGTGTTGTCTGCTGTTGCTGGGTAAAGTGCCCCATATTTTCCATTCTATAGGGTAATAATCTGCTGCTCAGTCATTTCACTCTGTTTTCTTTGGGATCCTCTTCCTACTTTTCTAATCATGACTAAAAGTGGGCTGCTGAAGTCTCAGGCTATTATTTTTAGGCTCTTAATTTTCTTTTAATTCTATTAATTTGGTACTTTTTTAAAAAAAACCTTAAACATTTAAAAATAATTAGTTATTTTACTATATTTTGGGAGTGGTAATGGCCAGAGCACACATGTGGAGGTAAGAGGGCAGCTTGCAAGAGCCACTTCTGTCTCTGTGAGGCAGGAGGAGGAGAAGGAGGAGGAGGAGGAAGAGGAAGAGGAAGAGGAGGAGGGTGGGGCGGGGGAAGAAATTGAACTCATGTCATGATGTTTGGAGGCAAGTGTCATTACCCATCTGGCCCCAGATTTTTCTTTTTCTACCTTGAGATTAATTTTTTCCTTAAGTTTTTATATTTATTTTCATCTTCTGTGTATGAATGTTTTGTCTGCATGTATGTCTGTGTACTGAGTGTATGCCTGGTGCACACAGTAGTCAGAAGAAGGTGTCAGATCTTCTATGACTGTTGGTGATGCGCCACCTTGTAGGCTCTTGGAATCAAACCTGGGTACTTTGTAAGAGCAACAAGTGCTCGTAACTGCTGAGCTATTTCTCCAGCCTTGAAGCTGGTGTCTGATGCATGTTTACCTGCGCATGCACGCTCTTATTATTCCTTGTTGATGTATTGAACCTTCACCGTCATAGAACCTTTCTTTCTTACCTCCTTCTCACCCTGTCTCACCCTGTCTCTCCCTTTCACCCTGTCTGACACTCTCTTACCATCTGCCTCTCCCCCACCCCTCTCCCTTTCCCTCTGTCACCCTCTCCCTCTGTCACCCTCTCACCCTGTCTTCAATGGTCTCCTGCAGTTCCTGGCCTGTGTAGCCATTAATGTTCAATGCCATCATGCTAATAACTACACCTGCTGTACCTCTTGCCCCTTTGCTTCTACAGCTCCTTCTTTTCTGGTCTTCCTTGGCTGTTTTTTAAATTGAATTGTTTGTTTTGTTTTGAGACGCGGTCTCACTGTGTAACTCTGGCTGGCCTAGAACTCAGTATGTACACCAGGCTGGTCTCCTGTGCAGAGAGATCTGCCTGCCTCTGCCTCCTGAGTGCTGGGATTAAAGGTGTGCACCTGTGTGCCTGCCACATCAAACGTCTTTTAACGTGACACTTTATGTCTTTAGTGGCTGTTAGGGTTGTTTTCTTAGTGCTTGCTCTGAGGATGATCATATGTACCTGAGTTACCAGAATAATGAGCTGAAGTCATGCTAAACTAAATCTAAGCAGGTATAGACCGGCTCACAACTGCTCCTTGTCCCTTCTGTGCTGTTAGACGGGGTACACCTGAGATACTGTGTCACCGGATGTCACCACAGTGAATCTACCTCAGGAAGCTGAGAGAATGAGGAAGAGAAGGGGGCGTTGGAGGAGCTTTGCTTTTGTGTTTGCTTGCTTCTTGCACCCACCTCTTAGCTTCTGTTTCTGGTTCTCTTCGATTGTTCTAAATTCTTGACAGCTGATACCACTTCCTTTCCCCATATGGATTTTTCCACACCCATGCCCTCTGCACTGTCTTGTTAAACACTTTACAGTTCTAGGTACAGATGCAGTAATGCGTGTTTATAAAAGTAACTTTTATTCTCCTGGCTCAGTTGTTGTCTGGGAGGCTAACTGCCTCTGTCTGCTAACCTAGGCCTGGTCCTGGAAGCTTCTAGCCTCTAGTATAATCTAACCTAGGCCTAGAATGTTTTCAGCCTCTGAGATTTAATGCTTAATAAGTTCACCCTTACTTATTCTTTCTGAACTCTGGCTGGCTGGTTCAACTCAGCTGTTTTGGCTCAAACTCTTCTCCCAGCTGACTTACTCAATCTGGCTTCTTTCTCGGCCTGGAATTGCTCTGCTTGGCCTCAAACTAACTCAGCAATCTGCTCTAATCTTCTGGCTCATTTTGTTTTCACCTGCATTCTCTCTCTGCGACCCATCTCTCTATTACTGTCCTCATAAAACTGCGGCCTCTCTCTCTGAAAAACTGCCTCTTAAGGAGCTTCCCCTTCCTCTCTCTTCTCATGAGAGTTGGGTGTATCCTATTCTGTCAAATCTTCTCTGATTTGTCACCTTTTCTGCCACTCAACTAGACATCACTTTCAAACATAGGTGCTTCCTTCTACAAACTAACCTTACCTTCATTTGGTATTAAAGGCATGTACCACCACGCCTGGACCTCAGCTTTTCTTTACCTGATACGTGCTCTCTATACGAGGCTGGCCTTGAACTCAGATCCATTTGCCTCTGTCTTCTGGATTAAAGGTGTGTTTGTATTCCAGCTGGATCACATAGACCTAGAAGGTCTTTAGATGTGATCTCCTGCCAGAGCAGCCATGTTCTGAATTAACATTCCTCTACACATGCGAGTGGGGCCATTTATGCAGTTGTTTGTTAAGCCAGACAATAGGTTAGGAGAAGTACTCCCTCCACAGTCCGTTATAGGTGCAGAATTCCCTTGATGGAACTCCTGGACACTTGCTTTTAGGCTAAAGCATGCTGCCCTAGTTGGAGTTTTATTGCTGTGATAAAACTCCATGACCAGAAGCATCTGGAGAGGAAAGAGGTTCTTCCATCTTATAGATCTTGGGTCATACTTGTCACTGAGGGAGTCAGGGAAGGACCTCATGGCAAAAACAGAAGCAGGCAAGGAGTGCTGCTTACTGGCTTGCTTTCCATGGCCTGCTCAGTTCTGTCTTATAGTGCCCAGGACTACCTGCCCAGGGGAGACATGGCCTACAGTGAGTTGGACCCTCACACATCAATCATCAGTTAAATACACCACAGGCTAGCCCACAGGCCAATCTGGTGAGGGATATTTTCTCAGCTGAGGTTACCTTATGAGTCTAGCTTGCGTCAAGTTGACATAAAACTAGCTACCACAAATGTTCCCAGCTTTTCTAAGAAAACCTTTTAAGGCTGCCTTATGTTCTATTCAACTGAAAATGCCTGTAATTCACTTTTTGTTTTTAAAGACAGGGTCTCATTATGTAGCACTTGGAACTTGCTATGTAGAACAGGCTGGCCCCAAACTCACAGAGACCCACCTGCTCTTATTTCCAAGTTTTAGGATTAAAGGTGTGCATCACCCCACTAGGCTTTTGGACTCTTTTAGAAAATAATTTTCTGACTTTAAGGTTCATGTTGACAATTTCTCTCCCTTTCAGCTTTTTGAAAGTGGCATCCATTGCCCTTTGATTCCCATTGTTTCAGAAGAGAAGTTGCCATTTCTCTTGTTAAACTATCTTTTTTTTTTTTGCTAGTTCAAGATTTCTTTCTTTGTTTTGTCTGTTAATATTTTGATTTCAATAAGTCTGGGTGTGGGTTTCCTATTTGGAGATTGCTCACCTTCTTAGACATGTGGCTTCAGTTATTTAAACCTTAGGTTTTTTTCCCCCTTTGTGGAGAGATTTTTAGATCTTATTTTCTTTGGATTTTTTTTGTTCTTTTCACTCCTCTCATTCAGGGACTCTTATACATACATGGGTCCACTTTATGGGACACATCTTCGCTTTTCTTCATTCCTCCTCTTTGTAAATTTCTCTCTGGTTGTCATAATGAAAAACTATGTCGAAACAATTACTTTTCTGTCAGCCCAGATCTGACTCTTAGTGATGTTTCCTCTTCAGTTCAGTCCTATGAACCACACTGCTCTACACTAGACTTTATTCTGGATTCTTAGAGACAGTCCCTGTCTTGTCAAAATTTGCTATTTGGTTGGGCATTGTCTTCTATTTCTTCTTTAAGAAAATACATCTATGGTCAGGTGTGTCCAGGACAGCCAAGGCTACACAGAGAAACCGTGTCTCAAAAAACCAGAAAAAGAAAGAAAGAAAGAAAGAAAGAAAGAAAGAAAGAAAGAAAGAAAAGAAAGAAAACATATCTGTAATGGTGGCTGTGACGTTTTTGCTGAGTCTGATAACCAAGTTAGCCCATTTTGTGGGTATTTTCTGTCGTCTGGTTTTAGCCTTGTGTTGGTAACAATGCCTCATGTTTCATTCATCCTGGATTCCCCACCTCAAAACTGGACATTTTAGATAATGTAGCATAGCAGCTGCAGACACCGGTTGCCCTGCTGTGGCCTTGCCACCAAGCACTTGTTTGTGTATTTGTGATATGCCTTAGCTGTTTTAGGATTCATTCTTCGTCCCAACAGCCAGGGTTGGAGATGTGGCCACTGGGGTGTGCACAGTCACCTGAGATTGGGTTATCTTGTTTCTCTGTGTCATCCCGGCTGTCCTGGACTTGCTTAGTAGACCAGGCTGTCCTTGAACTCACAGAGATCCTCCTGCCTCTGCCTCCCTGAGTGCCACTGCACCTGGCTAACCCATCTCTCTTGACTTCCCCATTCTGTCTCCTCCTGTAACCTTTATGGGAAGCTGTCTGTCTCTGTTGACATTATAGCAAATGCAGCCTCCATCAGTTGCCTGATGACTACTCTAGTTTTTGGCAGTGTCTAGGAGCATATAGTCCTCTGTAGTGCATCCCTACTAAATTGAAGCCCCCTTGCAGGCCACTTTTTTGAGGCCAGTCCTTGAGGTTTGGCCAAAAATGCTCTCATAAGCTGTCTCTGCCTTTGATTCTCCATAATAAACCAGCTGGCTCACAATGGGGCTTGTTACTGCTTTGGAGCCGTCAACATCTTCCAGCTGTCCCCATCTTTGCTGGTTATCTGGTCTACTACTAAAGCAATCTCATCAGGGTTTCATTTGTGATGTTGTGTTTTTCATAGTACCATTTCCATTTGGGTATTTCTTACCATTCCTGTCTCAACTTTTCTCAGTTGATACATATTTTCAACCTTTCACACACAATTTTTTTAAAAAATGGTTGTAAAAACGTTCCTACCTTCTTGTTGTTGCAGTAGCAAGGCGGTTGTGTATATGTGAGAGTGTGGTTTCCTCTTCTGACTAGAAACAAGATTGCCTTGCTTCTTCGCGAGCCCTGTTTCACCCCTCATGCTCAATAGTTTGTATCACGTGACAGTGTGGATGCCCTCACTTTGCAGCCATCAGAGTTGGAGCGCTCTGTCCATGCTGTCAAGTTTGAACTTTGTAGTTCTAATGAATTCTGCTCACTGCCATTTGAAGTACCACACCCCCCCCCCCAGATGGAAGAGTCACTGTTCCTCTTGTCACCAGTCAAGCCCTTGGAGATCACTCTGAGTGTTGTATAAGAAGTGGATGACCTTGCACACTCCTGAAGCTCGTTGCATCCAGGCTGGTGTGGAGGTGTCCTAAGGAGATGCCCTAGCTCCATGTCCCATAGAAGAGCTCTTCTCTAAGCTCTTTGGGCTTTGAAGGACAGCGGCCTTATAGGCAGCAAAGAGACGAGACTCTTATAGAGGCCCTCCCAGGTCTACCCCATGCCCCATCCTTCAGAAACTGCTTGGGCTTTCTAGCATGTGTTTCTTTTGAATCTCATCCATCTTTGGTCCCCCACTTTTAGAGGGCATCTGCCTCTTAATTGGGGGGAAGCTTCCCTCTTGCTCTATTTCCTGTTTCCTTGCTTTTCTCCTTAAAGATCAGCCAGTTGTACGTTGGGCGGGGCCTTCCCTGTATTCCAACCTGTCCTTGCCGTCAGCATTGCACAAAGACGTCAGCAGTCACCTTTAATCCCAGCACTCGGGAGGCAGAGGCAGGTGGATTGCTGTGAGTTTGAGGCCAGTCTGGTTTACAAAGTGAGTCCAGGACAGCCAAGGCTACACAGAGAAACCCTGTCTTGAAAAACAAAAACAAAAACAAAATAATAATAATAATAATAATAATAATAATAATAATAATAATAATAATAATAAAATAAAATAAAAACCAAAAAAAAAAAAAAAAGGTCAGCAATCTTCTCCTTTCACCTGAACAAGCCAGTGCCCTTGTCCTGCCAGGAGGACAAGGACAGTCAGCTGAATAATGTCCTCTGCCACAGCTTATTGCCCACATGGATTTCAGGCAGATGCCAGCCATGTGCTGTGGTGGTGTGACTGAGAAATTTCCACCAGCAGCTCACGCGTTTGAACACTTGGTCACGAGTAGGCCCTGCTGTGTGGGGTAGGGGGCGGTTGTAGAACTTTTAGGATCTTTAGCCTCGCTGGAGGAAGAACATCTCTGAAGAGCATCTTTGAGCGTTTATAACCTCATCCCACTTTTTGTTTACTCTTTTTGCTTCCTGTTTGTAGAAGAAAATGTGATCAGCCAGCCTCCTGTTCTGACTGCCTGAGGCCACACTTCACTTTCCCCAACATTATGGACTCTCCTTCCAAAACCCTAAGCCCAAATAAACTTCATCCCCTGAAGGTTGTTTGGATCTTATCACAGTGGGAAAGGAACTAAGATCCCAGTAAGCCCTGAACACCCACAGTGAGCTTGCATTCTCTTGGCGTGCCCAAAGCGACTTGTTTCACAAAACAAGGCTGAGGTTATCAACTAAACAGTTAACACAGGGCTCCACAATAGCTCCTGCCTCTGCTGTGGCAAGAAGGAAGAAGTTAAATCAGGGAATTACTGGAGAGGCTCCGCTGGCCCTCACCCTGTGCTGTGCTGAAGAGCAGCTGGAAAGTGTGGCACGTTGTGCGGTTTTGTGACACGGTCTCTCCATACTAGGCTACATCGCCTGAGTCTTCAGACCCAGAGAGAAGGGAAAAGTGGGCTGCAAGCTTCACCAGCAAGGGTGTTTGGCCCGATCCTCTGTGACATGTTGGAAGTTGGCCTTCTTGGGCTTCTGTAGGGCCACCTGAGAGGAGAAGTGTTATCTCCCACATGCCTGTGGCTTTGGCAACTCTGATGTCAGTTTGGCCATGTAGTGACAGACGTGCCTCTCAGTGGGAGTTCCAGGAAGCTGACTCAGGTGGAAATTTGATCTGCATGCACGAATGGCTCCAGCAGGTAGTGGAGCCTCTTCCTGTCCTTTGTGTGACAAGTAGTGGCCATATAGTTTCTCTTGATTCCCACAGAGCTGCAGAGGGGACAGTTCAGAGACATCAGCTTGGTGCTTGAGAGACTCTGTATGCCCACTACTTGGTACCCCGCCCCCCCTCTCCCCTCCCTCCCTTCCTCCCTCCCTCCCTTCTTTTTTCGAGTAAGCAATCATTCTCTCATCCTAGCATCTACTGAGTGCCAAGTGCCATGCAGGGCAGTGGGTTGTGGTGATGATTAAAAAACCACCCCAGGAGCCGAGCATGGTGGCGCATGCCTTTAATCCCAGCACTCAGAGGCAGAGGCCGATGGATCACTGTGAGTTCAAGGTCAGCCTGTTCTACAAAGCGAGTTTAGGACAGCCAGGGCTACACAGAAAGACCCTGTCTCAAAAAACCAAACCAACCCAAACCATCCCAGGCCCGGCAGTGATGTCACATGCCTATAATCCCAGCACTTGGGAGGCAGAGTCAGGGTGTCTAATTGTTTTCCACGAATAGGTAACTTTTACCCTGAGCCTCTCCAGGGAGCAGCGTTCTTCAGACATGGAGGGAAACAGGTGGCATAAGAGAAAGTGCGCCATACTCCTCAGCAGTGTGGAGGCCCCACAGAGGGGTCTGTAGATGTGGAGAGACACTGAGATTTGTCCTAACAAAGAAGGGGGTGAGTGTGGAAGTGGTAGCGGCAGGATTTGGTCTGGATCTTTAAGGCATCCTTCTTCTGGAGAAGGAGGCAGAGGGAACTTCTCTGCTGTCACCCAGGTGGGAGCGGGAGGGCAACGGAGGCTGCGAATGGGAAGTGGCCGCAAGAGCTACGGTAAGCTGGAGCCATACAAGAGGCCAAATTCCCCTGACTTGGCAGAGAAAGTGCATGTGTGTGTCTATGTGTGTGTGCATGCATGTGTGCATGTGTACATGCATGTGTGTGCATATGTGTATGTGTGGGGAGAGTACTTGTGTTCATTAGCTTTCTAGGAGTCCATGGCAAATGACCTCCAATATGGCTGCTTTGATGTGTGAGATGTATACTCTCCCACAAAGCTGGAGGTGACAATTCTGTAGTCAAGGTGTGAGCAGGGACACACACACACACACACACACACACACACACACACACACACACACATGCTAAAGATTCCTGGGAGGGGTCTTTCCACCTCTTGCACCTTCTGATGGCTCCTGCTGTTCTCAGCCTGTACTACAGCATCCCAGCCTCTGCCTCTGTGCCCCACACCTTCCGTGTGTGTGTGTGTGTGTGTGTGTGTGTGTGTGTGTGTGTGTGTGTGTGTCTTTTGTGTCCCACTACTTCTTGAGGACAGAGTCACTAGACTTGGGTTCCACCATAGCTCAGGATGGCCTCACTCTAGCTTAACTAATGAAATTTGCAAAGACCCTATTGCTAAGTGAGGTCCTTCTCTGAAGTTCAGAGTGGACATGACTCTTCAGGGGACAGTCTTCTGCCCACCATAGGGAGGAAGAGGGATTGCTTAGGATGTGTGGCAAAGTACCCGATGGATGCAGCTTCAGGTGAGGTGCTTTTTTCAGGGATTGGGGTGACAGTCATGGGTGTGAGGGCAATATGTCACGCCATGATGGGCAGGATGAGAGAAAGAGAGATCCTTCAACAGTCTAACCTCAGTGGCACACTTCCTCCAACCAGCTTCCACCTTCCAAGTTCCCCTCCCCTCCCAGATAGTCTATTCACACTTTGACTTTGTCAGTGAGTTGACCCACCCATTAGAGCAGAGGCCTCCAGATCCAGTCACCCCACAGAGCCCATTAGACAGCATCTAAGCCCCCACTACAGGAGCCTGTGGGGGACATTTTATGTTTAGGCCGTACCAGATAGCTCCAAAGTCCCATCTGGAGCTGATAGTGGCTTTGGAGGACAGACGCCAGCATTAGGACACCAGACCAGAAACACACATGGACGTATATGTGACAGGGCTGCCTCTAGTGAGATCCTTAAGTTAATTTTTTTTCATGAGTGAGTTTGACATCTTTTGATACACTCTGACATAGTGACTGCAGTTCTGATATGCTTCTTGGTAGCTCAGTTTCCAAAGGCCTTGTGTCTTTCATGACATGACACCCATCAAAGTGCTACTGAGCTACCTCATCCACGATCTGTATAGGCTCTGGGGCCCACTGACTGGGTGTCTCATCACAGCCCTGCCCCTTCTAGCTCTGTGGCTTCAGAGTGGACTCCGGCCTTCTCTGAAGTTTAGTTATTTTCTTTGTGAAAGATGAAAAGTCTTAGCAGTGAGCTGAAGGCAAAACTGTGGAGCGCTTGATTATGCTTATGGGACTCTGCTGGTTGTGTGTTTGGGTTTCACTTTTTTTTTGGTTTTTTTTGGGGGGGGGTTCACATTTTTAAAACTTTTTAAATCTTGAAGATGTATTTATTTTTATTTTTATTTTTATGTGTATGTTTTGTCTGCATGTATATCTATGCACCACATGCCTGCCTGGTGCTCACACAAGGCAGAAGAGGGCACTAAACCCCCCAGAACTCTAAGTGAACGATGGTTGTGAGCCACTATGTAAGTTTTATTGGGACCAAACCAGGATCTTCTTTGCATTACATGTATTGACTTGTTTTCCCCTTTCCTTAAACATAGATTCTCCTCTTCTCTCTCTCTCTCTCTCTCTCTCTCTCTCTCTCTCTCTCTCTCTCTCTCTCTCTCTCCCCTCTCTCTCTCTCTCTCTTTTGGTTTTTCAAGACAGAGTTTCTCTGTATAGCCTTGGCTGTCCTGGACTTAATTTGTAGACCAGGCTGGCCTCGAACTCACAGCGATCCACCAGCCTCTGCCTCCCAAGTGCTGGGATTAAAGGCGTACGCTCCCACGCCCCGGATCTTCTTAAAAGTGACAAGTTTTCTTAACTTCTGAGCCGTCATTCTAGCTCTAAAGTATTTTATTTTTGTTCATTGTGTGTGTGTGTGTGTGTGTGTGTGTGTGTGTGTGTGTGTGTATGTGTGTGTACATGTGTGCATGCATGTGTGACTGCAGTGCTTATGGAGGGCAGAAGAGGGCATTGGGCACCCTGGTGCTGGAGTTACAGGCAAAAAGGCAAACACCCCCTAAAGGATATAGGATGAAGATGATATAGAGAAATTCCAGGTTGAAGGGAAATCAAAACCTGTGCCTCTCTACCTTCCCTCGCCTCAACAGCTCACTTCCCTGGCGCTGCCCTTGACCTTGCACCATGCAGAACGATTCTTCGTCCACATGAACCTGAACAGCCCTTTACTCTGATCACATCCTACCACTCAGCTTCCTTGGGACCTTGTCCTCTAGTCCTTTTGGAGGCTCCTCCAGGGATCCTTCCTTTCCTGGCACAGTTCTAGCCACATGATAATCCAGCCTGGATCCCCAAGACCATTGGCTGATGTGCCTTTGGCTTTCAGTTCCATATTCAACTCCCAGCATTTTCCCTGAGCCCAGCGCTGGGCTCCTCATTGCAGAGACCACACGTATGCTTTGGCATGTTCAGCTCATGGTGTCCCACCAGGGCTGAGACCAAAGGGCTGTTTGCCAATCCATATGGTAGGATCAGGGAAGCAAAGGCATTCAGACCCTTGCTCAAGACTCACTGTCGACACTCACTGTGAGTACCATGCCTTGTCTTCAGACCCAGCAGATGCCCCCATCACTCAGCTCCCGCTGAGCCTCTGGGTAAGCCCTCTCCCATCCATCTCAGGGGATGATTGTCCTTCAGGTTCCGTGAGGCTTGAGTACAGGACTCTCCAGGCCCCTCTGCCCGCTCCACCCTCTCTCACGAACAGTGCCCATCTCTCTTCACTAGTGCAGTGTGCTTACTTTGCACCTGGCTCGCTGGTTTTGTCTTATTTTGTAATCAAGCACAAGCATCTATTTCAAGTAGTCTAAATTGAAGTTTCATTTCCCAAATTGCAGGCACGGCACAAGCAGTCTCCCAGGGAAACACCCACTTTAGCAGAAATTTACTTAGCTGTGCCCCTGGTGTAGGGGCGTTTGCAGAGCTTTAAAATGTTTGCTGTGATTACTAACATCGCAGGGACTCCTTCATGTCTGTGGCATTCATGGCATTTGGAATAGATTATACTTTTCTCAGGATAGAGTCCGAGACATAAACTTGAGCAGGTGAATGTTCTGGGGCCTCATAAAGCACAGGCAACCGACACTCCAAAGGGTTGTGCTAACCTAGGATGCTCCCCGTGCACACCGAGGCGCTTGATTTCAGTGTGCCCCGTAATGCCTAGGGAAGGGGTGGAGAGCTGAGAAAAGACAGTGACAGTATTTGTGACTTTCGGAGCTCAAGTGAAACGAATTTGTCTTGGAGCACAGTGCTGGGTTCATAAGCTATGTGCTCGGGCACTGGAACAAGAAAAAGCAGGCGGTGAGGCCAAGATGTGGCTGTGACAGGCAAGTGCTAGTTAGACAGGCTTCCCAGGGGCTCCAGGTTGAACTGGGTGGCAATACCCTGTGGGAGGTGGGGGAGGGGCCAGGATAGGGGAAGTACATGCACCTTCCGCAAAGAAGGAGCACAGGTAGAGATGGGTAAAAGCAAGTTTCCTAGTGTCCTGGTTGTGGTGACTGGATTGGGCTGGTTTTGAGTGTGCAGGGCTCGTGATGCCCAAAGGTTACAGATATCATCTTCCCAGGGGCACTAGGAATTGTAAATAGGCTATTGAGATAGCATGGGGCATCAGCGGGTTACAGGAACACTAAAGGTTGCCGTTAATGTGAGGAGGCTACCAGAGGCCCTGGACATAGTGTGCTTGTCAGTAAGAGTATGGAAGCTCTTGGGGCCCAGAACCCCAAGGACAGTTTGAGTGGTCCGGGTGTGAGTAAGAATGAAGATCCAAAGAGAATCTGGACTCAGAGACTTGGAGCCAGAGGAAGAGAAGCCATAGGTCTGGTACCTGATGCTCACCCATAGTGAGAAAAGGGGTGGCCAAAGCTGGCTCCTTCTCACTTGGGCTTTGGGTGGCAGAATGGACTAGAATGCTTTCTGTGGCTCATTCCTCAGCCTCACAGAGACACCCTATGTGAAGACACTCTTCGGCATCAAGTGCCATGTCATCAGTCTTTAGCCAGAGTCGGGGGGGGGGGAGGGGCGTCACTCACATGTGCCCTGAGTCTACCCATGCCCAGCCAAACCACCAGAACCCTGGTTTACTGCACAGGAACAAAGGGTTAGGTCTAGTAGCCCGAGGGGTGAGTGAGGGGTTCAGGATGGGGAGGGTAGTGGGGTATGAGGCTCAGGAATGCCTCTGTGTGAGTTATACTGGTGATGCAGAGACACTCAGAGCTAAACAGAGAAACAATGAGAGGTAGGGAGATCAAGAAAGCTCCAGACTGAAGCAGAGATGGGGAGAGGGAGCAGCAGCTGGCTCTCCATGCACACCGGGCAGATAAGGGGCCCAGACGATGGAGGGGAGGCACGTGTAGAAGGCTGGCTGGTGGTCCAGAAGCCTGGGACTCTGGAGGTCCCGCTCTATTACCCACTTTCCACTTGAGTAGTCTGAGTGGACTCTGGCTCCTCGCCCTCTGTCTTCTTAAATAATGGCTTGCTATTGTTGCACAGAAGCACCACAGCATCGCCCTCAAATGACCTTTTGTGGCTTCCTGTGACCAGACTGGAAACCCCAACCTGAGGCACAGTGTCTGAGATGCCAGGGCAGTGCTGCTGTGACTGGGTGCTGGGATGTCGATCACTGGATGTCACCACAGCTGGTGGGCTTTGATAGCCCATTTCCTCAGAGAGAGAGAGAGAGAGAGATAGAGAGAGAAATGTCTGCCTATAGATCAACTGGAGGGAGGCCAGCTCAGCAGGACTAGAGGCCCCACTCCCTCCACAGCTGCCTCCACTGTGACCCTGGGTCTAGTAGTGACCTCTGTCTTCTGTATCCTTGGTCTAGCTGAGTGCCCCTGGCTTCTTCTGAGGCAGGATGAGGCTTAAAGGTGTCCTGAGCCGGCCAAGGACTCTCCAAAGGACAGAGGCAGTTTGTCAGGGTCATTAGTGACCCTAGAATTAGATTACCCAGAATCCTTAATGGAAAGTGCTTCTGGGCAAACATGCAATAGATGTATAGTCCATCCAGGAATTTTCTGTGGGGCCCTGGCTCTGTGCTGAGGCTTCACTCTTGGGGTTTCTCTATCTCTACTGCCCCCTCTCTTCTTCTCTCCCTCCCGCAGTTCATGTCTCCAAGCCTTCCTGCTGAGGTCTTTGTTTATCTCATTTCAGCTGTGGGGAAGGATACCTGGTGTGCAGGTGGACACTGGGAAGTGAGGAGATGCCCCTCATGATGGGGGAACAGGGTTCAGTGCTCCCACTTGCACTTGGGGAAGGATCTGAGCCATGTTGATGTCACAGAAACCTGGTGACAGAGTTTGGCTAGTTTGCTTCTGGCCCGTGCTGGCTCTTTGTGGTAAAGAAAGGGTATGGGCACCATTCTCACCTCAGGGGCTCCTCTGCCTATAGGGGGTGTTGGCAGTGTGCCAAGTACTTTGGCTGTCATAACTGAATTAGAATGCGGGGCTCCTGAGAGTGCCCAGTGGGCACAAGTTAGGCGCATCGTTGAAGTTCTGTGATGTGAAGGCGCACCCCAGAGAAGCCTTTGCCATCGAGGCTGAGGATGGATGTTCTCACCCTGGCCTCCACTGAGGCTGACCTTCCTGTCCCATGCCTGAACCAACGACCCAGGGACCTGGAGTGAGTGTGGGATGTCAGGCGAGCCTCACACACTGGCCTCCCCATCACTCTGTGACATGACTGGGGGTCAGCATCTTTGTCCATGGGTTGAGTGTCAGAATCCTTTTGCTATAGTGGATCATGAACCCACAGGGTGGGCTCCAGACACAGTCAGGAGATCAGGACTGCAGGCAGTGGTGTGGGAAAGTCACACTCCTAAGAAGTCTCTAAGAAAAACATACTCCTAGCGCCCCCCCCCCCCCCGGCTCTGTTATCCTCGGAACTATCCCAAGTCTGAGGAGCAGCTGCTGGAAGAGCGGGTTTGTATATGAGGCTTAGGGCTTCTGTTCTGGAGAGTTCTGCCTCACTCTAGTGGGCTGCCAGCCCAGGCTATATTCCTGGAGGTATGGAGCAGAGTGGAGGCTGGGAGGGACCAGCCCCTTGGTCCCCTGAGCTGCTCTTCTGGCCCTGGGCTGCCCTCCTCACCCCAGCCCTGCTCCGCTCACGCATATCTATATTTAAGAATGTTTAAGGTAATAACGGGCTTCAGCCCCCAAAGGCAGACGGAAGCTTCCTTGCAATTGCAGTGTTGCACAGCGCTAGCTAGGCTGGAAGGTTTTCAGTGAGTGTGAATGAGCGAGTGAGCAAGCCTGGAGCTCCTTGCCAGCCTCTGCCTCCCAGGGCACCCGGGAACATCCAGGAGCCGCAGGGACGCCGAGTTGCTGGGGAAAATGGAGACTTCCATCCAGAACCACCCCTTGACCTTGGCCATGAGGCAAGTTGAGTCCCCTCCAAGGGTGGGCAGCTTTTTCGGGGAGACCTTTGACAGGCAAAGGCTGAGCAAATCCTTGCTGCAGCCTCTAGAATCAAAGGGACTATGTTGGATGGGAGCATGGGGTCCGGGAGGGTGCTGATCCTCTTCCCCGGGGCAGATTCTATTTACTTGTCCCCCTGGGTCAGACCAGGGCCAGCCCTGATCTTGTACCCTAGAGCCCAGAAAGAGCCAGTAGGTCAGCCTTTGTTCCCATGGAATGTCATTGTAACCTATTACTTCTGGGCTAGACACAAAAGCTTCACCTGCATGCCTTTTCATCCTGTACTGCGGGGTGATTTCCAGGAAACAATAGGTTGCTGCTTCCTTGGGTCTGCCTTCGTTTTGTCTCAAGCCATGTTTTGTGAACCTCGCTGGTTGGCAGTTTCAGGATTCATGTATGGCTGGGGATAAATTTTCCCCTGTCAGGAGTGATTGTCCCCCTGGGGGTCTCTGTCCCAACATCCCAGCTTGGGGATGTATGAGGGTTACTGTTTGATTCTGTATTCAAAGCATTCAATAGGTTTGGAAGTAAGGTTGGGGGTCTCGAGTCGGGATGGTATGTGATTTCAAGTTCATGGTTTCCTAAGGGGCCTGCCGTGCTCCAGGCTGCGTGGACGCTTTGACCCAACAGGAACCGGGTGTTCTGGATCCTGAGCACTTCGGGAGAAGGGAGAGTTCTGCACGCTGACAGACTCACCCGAGCCCCCACCCCAAACCTGCTTCCTCCTTAGGGGGCCTGGAAAGGTCAGCTCACACGCCTGGCGTGCAGTGCGGGTTTTGTATTGTGGATGGGGTACAGATCGGTGAAATACATACTAATTTTAAAAAACACAACCTTTAAGAATAATATATTATACACACATACACACACACACACCACATATATGTAATATAAACACATGGCTGAGGTTCATTCAGGAATAATCAAAGCTGGATTGTCTGGGTGATGTTCAGTTGCCACCTAGGTGTGACTCTTGCAGAAGGAAACATTCCCAGAATGATCTGTGAATTCACTGCTGTTCAGCTTCACAACTTGTACCAGTGAGGTAAAAAATAAGAGGAAAGCCCTCATGGAAACACGCTGTCTCTTTACGTACATCATGGTCTTTCCCTGTGCCACACTCATAAGTAAGCAGCTCAAGTAGTTTGCCGTTATGTGGACAGGTAATACGTATACATTTTTTTCTTGTTGTAAAGCGTTTATATTAATTCCTCAACAGTCAAGGAGTACTGTCCCCAGTCAGTGTTGCAGACCCCCAGCCTAGTGTCTGGACACTCGTGTTACCTGATGAAACCCCCTTGCTTGTGGGGTAATGGTTTAAATCCTGCGTGTTCAGAACCTCATTGTGAGGAGCAGCCTGCTTCCCTTGAGTCACGCACTGTGAATCTGCAGAGCTGCCAGAACAAAGTCCCCAGCCTGAAGACCCAGTCGGATCCTCCTATGGATGTGGCTGAAGCCAGTTTCTCTTGGATCGCAAGCTTGATGCTCCGGAGCCCTGGAGCTCTTGTGCTGAGCCTGGTGGAGCTATTTTTAGCTCCCTTCCCTCATGCATCCTGACATCATTTGACATGTCACAGCTGAGTCTCTTCTGTGCACGGCAGTTACTGTACTCTGTAATCTGTGTTTTGTGGGACAAAAATAGTCCTCACCAAGGCACATTTATTTACTGTGCATTGCATTTATTATTTGGGAGGAAAGTTTAAGATATCAATTAATTTTAAAAGAGCAAAAGAGCGCCGTGGAGAGTGTGAGAACTTGAGTCTGATGCTAGGACACATATATCAGCTGGATGTGGTAGTGAACCCTTGTGACCCCGACATTGCAGAAGCAGTGACAGACCCCTGGGGCTCCCTAGCCTGCCAGCGGAGCCTAGCTGATGAGTTCAGAGCAGCGAAAGACTGCTCAAGAGAAAGGTGAAGAATGAAGGACACCTCAAGCCTTCCCACTGAAACACACACATGCACACACCTGTGCATGTGCACGCACATGGATGAGCGCGCACACACACCACCATATACACAGACACAAACGTAGAGCCTATTTCTTTTATTTTGTTTCTCTTAGTCCGCCAGGCCCTGACCACCAAGGATGAGGACTGTTAATCCTGCCCCTGGACCAGGGGGCAGGGAGTCATACACCTGAGCTTGGAGCACCTGCATCACGCAAGGCTCACCTGTTGGGGTGGGAGGGGGAGGGTTGAGTCTCCAGACCTGGAGGGGCAGCACGACGATTTGATTTTCCATCAGTCTTGGATGACAGTGCCAGGGACATGGCCTGGGCCCCAGATCTAGGTCACCCTGGATAACTCAGGGATTTGGGGAGTATAGAGCCTACTTCAGAAATAGATAAAGTGCAGAGGATGTTGTTTCGTTGTATCCTGTTCACATGGTTGAGGGTGAACTTGACTAGGAAATATCTAAACATGCAAATCAGATATAGTAGTGGGGGCTGAGTACCGGGTGATGGCAGGAAGGAGTCCTTAAACTATGAGATGTGATGCTGGTGTTTTAGGGGAATAAGGTCCAGCTGTGCAGAGTTTGAGGGATGTGAGCCAGGCACTTGTCTCTGGGGGACTCGATGGTTGAGTCCATACACATGTGAATGAACGTGCTGCCGCTGAGCATACACGGTGAGGTCTGGGGTTGCCGTTCACTGGAGCTGTGGGTGTCACATTGCTCTTGAGCTGCATCTGATAAGCACCCAAAAGGCAAGGTAGACCTTAGTGACTCGGGAGAGCATCCCATAGCAGAGCTCCTGGCAGCAAGCACAAGGCCTGGGCTGCATCAGCATCACAGATGAAAACAGAAAACGGGGACGTGGATGATGGCAGAACGTAAATGGACACAACAGGCCTGTCTCAGCTAAGCTGCTCTGGGAACATCTGTGTGGATAAGGACGCACACACACACACACACACACATATGTGTGTGTTCATTCACTCATTCTCTCTCCCTCCCTCTCTCTTCCTCCCTCTCTCTTTCCCATCCCCCCACCGCCAGGGGGCATCTTCACCTTCTAGTCTTTCTTTATGCTTCCACTTTCTTTATGCTCCCGCCCACTTCCCTCCTCCCAGTCTCTGTACTCTGTGCTCACCCACCTCCTGCCCCTTCCTGGCCACCTGACTGCAATCTGGTCCTGAAGGACGCTGTCTAGGGATGTCCCCAGATCCACTCAGAGGGAAGGTGGGTCAAGTACAAGTTGTTTTCCTTGGGTCTTCCACGCTGCCCTGTCTGGAGCCATGCAGCATTTTCCCCTGTCTTAATATTCCAAACGTTCATAAGATATTTTGATAAGGCGTGGGTATATGCAGGAATGTCACAGGGTTCCGTCCCCCAAGTCTGACCTTACTGACTTGGCACATTTGTCACAAGGAAGAAGATAGAAAAATTAATATAACTTTTTCTCAGTCTCTCACTTTATTCTCTCTCTATTAAAAATAATTTATTAGTTATTTGGGAATGTGTACCGTGTATCCGGTTCCTCTCAGATCCGCACCACTTCTTCCTCTGTTCCTCTAAACCAATCATGTCCAGTTTGTGTTGCCCATGTACTCTTGGCTCTTTGGCCATCCACTGGGGAATCTCATCGGTGTTGCGCATGTGCTTCTCAGCCAGATAGCAAGCACCTTATTCAGTAGAGTGCGTGGGAGGCCGAGCCCACAGGAGGTTACTGTTGGCAAATGGCAAGGACTCAGGTTTGCAAAGCTCATGGCCCCAGTCCTGCCCTGGGTTCAGATAGGCAGGAACCAGGCTTCTCAGGGCCACCAGGCACCTGCCAGTCAGTGTGCGTGGGGCCGGGTAAGGGGGCGTGAACAAGAGCAAGCAAGCTTGCTGCTGCCTTGAGTTTGCATGTTGTGGAGGATAATCAGAAAGAGCACCCATTATCCTGCCTGCAAGCAGTGAGCATTGTGGGAAATAAAAGGAGAGAATAGGACAGGGTAAGGAGACTTACCTGTGTGGTGGGTGGCAGACAACAGAGCATTCGACACAGTTGGCAGGGTGGGTGGCATCTGAGCCAGGACCTGATGGAGTCAGGAAATGAGGGAGGTGGGTTTCTCTTTGCAAACGGGGGATGCTCCAGAGTAAAGACCCCCACGTGAGAACCTGCTTGAGAGGAGGAGTCCAGGGCAGCTGAAGCTGCAGGGAGTTCCTGCAGAGAGACAGGAGACAACACGGTGATCAGCGATCCATTGGCTTTTGGTCTGAATGTGATGGGGGGTCACTGGAGGTTTGAAATTCAGAGTAGTGCCCAGCCACTGGTAGAAGAGAGCCCTGGGACCCCCAGGATGAGGACAGACCAGCAAGAAAGAGGGCTGGCCAGGCTTCCAGGCAGCTGAGGGGATGGCCACAGAGAGGCCCATGTCTAGAAGACAGAGCTGACAGGACTGGCTGCAGGGATGGATGGAGCAGGGGCGGGGTAGATGAAGCTCTCTGGGGGTGGGGGGGGCGTGGCACTTAGCTTTGTTCTCAGCTGTGGGAGAAGGGAGCTGGGGGGAGGGGAGGCTATGGTAGAGCAGTCGGGGGGAGATGGAAGCACAGTTGTAACTATGATGGCTTTGAGAAACGTGTCAGACCTCCGCGTGAAGAGGACAAATCCACAGTGAGATCTGTTGGTCTCAAGTTGGGACAGCAGTCAGGGTTGAAGGGGCCCTTGCAGGAGACCACAGTTGTACACGTGCTGAGCCTCTGTACTCTTTCCCAGACTCACTTATTTGTCTGCTGCCTGCGTCTAATTTGCTGAATACTTTCTTTTAATCAAAGTCTTTAAAAAAAGAATTCTTTTTTCAAAGGAAATCTCATGTCGGAAGCGGAAATCCAATAGCCCTGTCTTTGATGAAAGGCAGCCGTTAAATGACTATACAGCCATATGTAGCAGGCTGAGGAGACGCTCAGCGGGTAAAACGCTTGCTGCACAAATTTGAGGGCCCGAGTCTGTGATCCTTGCACCCACATAAAAAGCCAGGCATGGTCACCTGCACCTTTAACCTCCACACTGGGGAGGGGATAAGGTGGGGTGGGGAGACCCCGGGGTCTGAATAGCCACCCAGCCTAGCCAGTCAGTGATCTCCAGGACGCCCAAGGGATTCTGTCTTGAAGACGAGGATGGAGATCAATAAGAAGAAATACAACCACTGGCCTCCACATTCAGGGCACGTGTGCACACACATGCACAGGTGCACACTTATACAACACATACACACAAACACACACATACACACACACACACACACACACACACACACACACACACACACCAAACCAGTAAACAACACAGCACATGTAGTTCATGCTAGACATGATCCCCTTCTCCAAGGGTTTTAGGCCAGAGGGCCCTCAGAACTTTGTAAGTACAGCAGCAGCAGCAGCAGCAGCAGCAGCAGCAGCAGCAGCAGCAGCAGCAGGTGTCAGGCTGTCACAGGCAGCAGAGTGCCAGATTAAGGCAAGGCTCCCCAATGGTCTCTGACGGCCAGAAGGAACTGAAGAGACACTGGTGTCTATTATCTTAATCAGGGCCACAAAGTCCCTAAATCACATCATGATTATCTTCTCTGTGCCTGACCCTTGAAGAGGCCCCGAGTGGAGCAGCTGATCACTGGGGAGAATAGAACTAGGAGGCTTGGGGTCCGCCTTGGCCCTTGGGGTCTGCCTTGGCCCTTGGGGTCTGCCTTGGCCCTTAAGGTCCGCCGTGGCCCTCCCCTAGATGCTCTGTTCCTTTTTCTCAACTTTAAGACAAAATACCCTCTAGAAGCAACTGAAGGGAGAATGGCTTTTTGTGGGCTCACAGTGTGACAGAGGCATGAGAGAGCTCATGGTGGTGGCAGTGTGCTGGGTCTTCTTATATCCCGCCAGACCACAAAGCAGCACTTTTTGGCTAGACTCTTGGGGTCAACGTCCAGCAGCCCCCTTTTCTACCAGGTAGTCCCTCTCTGCTGGAAGCTCCACAGCTTCCACAGTGACCGTACCAGATGAGGATGGTGTATTTAAGCATATAGGGGGCATTTCACTGTCAAACTGTATCTACTGGCAAGCTGGCTTCTCCTTCACAGATTTAAGATGGTGACCCAAGAGAGAGGAAAGGGCAGTGTACCTCAGGTGGTTCTAGGGAGCGACACTGGCCCAGCTGGGAAGGCTAGCGGGCCTCCATTCTCTCAGAGCATTCCCATTGGAGTTTGGTCTTTTGAAGTCAAGTAACCTGCTTCTTGAATGAGATTCATTCATTCATTTATCCATTGATTCATTCATTCAGTTTGCTTGTGTAGCTAAAGTCATCGGAGAGGAGGGAGCCTCGGTTAGGAAATGCCTTCATGAGGTTAGGCTGTGGGCAAGCCTGCATGCCACTCTCTTAATTAATGATTGATGGAGTGGCAGCCCATTGTTGAGTGGGGCCATCCCTGAGCTGGTGGCCCTGGGTTCCTTAAGAAAACAGGCTGAGCAAGCCACAGGGAGCAAGCCAATAGGCAGCAGCACCCCTCCATGGCCTCGGCATCAGCTCCTGCCTTCTGCTTCCTACCCTGCTTGAGTTCCTGTCCTGACTTCCTGAGTTTCTATCCTGATGAACAGTGTTAATGGAGTGTAAGCCAAGTAAAGCATTTCCTCCTCAAGTCGCTTTGGTTATGGTGTTTTATCACAGCAGTGCAAACCCTGACTAAGACATTGGGTGTTCTCAACTGCTGAGCCATCTCGCCATCTCTCCAGCCCTGGCTTTCTTTGCCCATTAGTTTTCCCACTGGGAGTTTATTTCAGTCTCTTTCTCTGGTTGCTGGTTTTCAATGCCTGATGTGCAATGCCAGATCTGATCTCTCCCACTGCAGAGCTGTGTAGCACAGGGCTGGGTATTTTCTTAGCCTTGGGCTCCTAGTCACTGTATGATATGTAAACCTTGGGAAACTGCAGCTTATTTCAGGATTCCTGCCTCGTGCTCCAGTCTGTCTCTGACTTATTTTCTCCCCAGTCGCCTGCTAGACATCATCTCTCGTCCCCTGTTCCCATCATCCCTTGTTCACACCATCTCCTGTTCCCATCATCCCCTGTTCCATCATCCCTTGTTCACATCATCTCCTGTTCCCACCATCCCCTATTCCCACCATCCTCTGTTCCCACCATCCCCTGTTCCCACCATCCCTGTTCCCACCATCCCCTGCTCCCACCATCCCCTGTTCCCACCATCCCCTATTCCCACCATCCTCTGTTCCCATTGTTCTGGGCATAAACTCCAGACTCAACCACATGCTCTGAGATCTGGTTTCACCTCCATTCCTGGGGAGCACAAACCACACAGCCTGGGATCTGGGCCACCTGAGTTTGAAACCTGGCTGCACTGCCTGTTGCCTCCACCACCGGGCCCCATGCTTTCCTAGTCTGTAGAGCAGCGATGACAAAAGGCTCCATCCACTCACAGTTGTCCCGGAGCTTGGTGAACGTGTGGGTGTTGAGCCCTGCTTGGCACGTGACTGGTGTGGTGCAGGAATTTGTTGTTTCTGCACTCGTGCCACACTGACACTCCTTGAACGCCTGCTCTTTGAACTTGATAACCCTTTTCAAGCTCAGGAGCATCACTGCTGTTGTCCTCACTCTAAGAACACCTTACACTCATTGCTAGGCCAGCCTGTGGTTCTTTGGGTCTCCCATCAAATGGTACCTCCTGAAAATGGTCCTCATGGCCTCCCTAAAGAGCCTCGCAACTCCAATGTTCTCCATCATAGCTTTGCTTGGTGGTTTGTGTTTCTCTTGATTAGAACCTTTCTGACACAAGGGAGGCCATCCTGCCAATCACTGTCTACACCATGTTGTCTGGAGCAGAGGGCCCTCAGGACAATTGGGTAGATAAAGGAGGAGGTCTGAGGTGTGGAGTGTGGGGTGCATGGTGTGGTCTTACACCCTGCCCGCCTTGTCTTTACATGAATTTGTAAGGTGCCAACTTCTAAGGCACACCTGTCTCTTAGGCCCTATGTCATGTGGCAGACTCCTGCAAGGTGTCCAGTTCTTTGCGACCAGAATCATGTTTCCTGATTGGCTGGGAACAGAATGGGTATGGGCTGGCCTCGCTGCCTACGTGTGGCCTCAGCCTGACCATTTACTGACCAAGTAACCCTACAACCATATTTTAGCCCTCAGTAGTTCACTATCCTCATCTGTACAAGTGGAATAAATGATAATATATCTCCCAGGGATGTAGGGCAGATTGAATGAGTCTGTTACATTAATAGTCCTGGAACCAGCACTTGGTCTATAGTAAGTAGTATTTGAATGTGAGCTGCAATGAGATTGTCAATGGTGGTGATGGCGAAGGTGATGGTTATGCCGATGATGATAGTTATGAGTGATGCGATGTAGTGATGGCAATAATAATGACCGTAGTGATGGTGGTAGAGCATTTGACCACGCTGCTGCTGATACTGCTACTACTGATGGTAGTGGTAGTGATGACAATGGTAGTCATGGTGATGGTGAGAATGATGGTATAATGATGGCAATGAAGGCAGTGACAGTGACAGTGATAAATAATGATGATGAAGAGGATGGTGATGGTGGCAAAGGAGATGATGGTGATGGCATTGGTGTTACAGTTGGCAAGGATGATGGTGATGGTGACAATGGAAACGAGAATAAAGGTGGTGATGGTGAAGATGGTGATGTTGATGATGGTGATGACGGTGGTAGTATTAGGATGTCACCATTGGTGACAGTATTGTGTTATAGTTAACCTATCTGTTTGGCGTAGGAAGCCAATAACTGACACAAAGAGACTGAAATGCAGTTCAAAGCTGCAAGCACTACGCTGGGCAGGATCTAAACTGCTACTAATCTAACAATAAACTAAAATAAACTACTCTAATCCTCAAGCACTTGCCAATCTGATCCTCCCTGGGTGGCTTCTCTCCCCCAACTACCCCCATCAACTGTCAAACCCTCCAGGTTCCTCCCACTCCCCCGTGGAAGTCCCTCCTTCCACTTCCCTTTCCTTCTGCCCATCTGATTGGCTAATTAGCATTTTATTGGCAGCTGCTACATCCACTCAAGGCATTCCTCCACAGTGTTGTTTGAATGATGATGGTATGATAATGGTGACAATCGTGATCATGGTTATGGTGACAGAGATAGCAATATTGTTTGAGGCGGTGATGGTGAAGGAGTTGTGGTTCCTTGTGATAGAGGTCAAAATATGGAACAGAATGGATTTAATGAAAACTGTGGGGAGTTAAGTAGGAAGCTAGGTCACAGGTCAGCATTGCCAGGGACTGGACAACCTTTGCTAGGAGTGTCAAGTGGATGTGGCAGACTCACAGTCCTGGAATCCATGCCAGCTGATGGCAGATTGCTCTTTCTGAGTGTGGCCTAGAGCCTCCCAGAGTGTTGAGGATGACTTTGGAGCTGTGATTCTCACTCTTTCTGTGGCACAGGATCCATTTTAAGGTTTCCAGTCTGTTACACATTGATCCTTTCATGGATGTGGAAAGAAATGCCATCAACACATTCCTCTTAAGGGTGCAGGGATGTGCATTTGCACCAAACAAACACTTCGTTGCTATTAGCAACGCCTTCCAGGTGGGCACTGATCAGTGGTCATCACCGTCATCTTTGCCATCATCATCACTGCCACTGCCACCATTGCCACCACCATACTATTGGCTAGCATCATTTTAGCTGTGATTCACCCTGGGCATTGAACCTGCAGAGCTGGGAGCGTCCGTATGGAGGAAAATATTTACTTGAGGCTGGCACTACCTTTGATGCCCAATACTGTCTGTTTTCTCTTGACTAAAGATCAGAGTAAAGCCTCAAGCATGGAGCCGTGGAAGGGCACAGAGTCTTGCCAGAATGTAGTAATTGTCACAGTGTAATAATTGCATTGACTTGTGTCCATTGCATTTGTGTGTATGTGAGTGTGTGTGTGTGTGTGTGTGTGTGTGTGTGTGTGTGTGTGTCTACAAAACATTTTTGGAAATTGATTCTGATATTCCTAGTAGAGTCAGAATGTAAAGTTCCTTCCATAGGTAAGTTCCTTTAGGTGCCTAAAATAGGTTCCTTAAAATACAGTTAATGCTTCTGAATGTATTCACAGATCAAACCCCACAAAGGTGGTGCCAGGAGGATTCTTGACACCTTTGTAGAGTACTCTAGCTGGAGCTCAGGCCAGCTGGTGGCATTGGAGTGTGTGTGGAAGTTTGGGGTCACTTGGGGGAATATAAGCTGTTCCACCCCATCCCTGGGTAGGGTTAGCTTCCTCATCATAAACTCCTGCAGCGTGATAACCCACAGAAAGAGACAGAAAAGCCGATCAGTCAGCTTAGGTGTTGCGTCCTGAGAATGTGTGCCTGATTGCTCCTTCCCCTGGCGTTGCTGGGAAAGCTCAGTGCACAGCTTTAATTCAAGCCTGCACTGCTCGCTCGGAACTCTGACCTGTGCCTAGGCACATAACAAGCCAGTGACTCACGTACCTTCCCTGCTGTTACTTTCTCTCTGCTTTGTTCTTGACTCAGTTTTCTGTTTCACCCATCACATACTTACTCTCATAAAAATGGGAGGCGACCTTTCAATCTTTTTTTTTTCCAGTGTGGTGTGTAATGAATCAATGGTGAATAGATAAATAATGGCAAAACCTCAAACTGAGATTTTTTTTTTCATCTGGTCAGGACAGAGAGGCAAAGAGCACTGTGGGATACCAGCTCTATTCCCTAGCTCAGGCTGGGTGATGTCACACTTGTTCCTAGCATTAATTTCTATTCTTTGCCAGTGTTCGGATCTCAGGCCTTTATTTAAGATACAACACAGAACTCTCCGAAGCTCATATTTGCATCCTGTGTGGGCCGAGGTGCCTGGCTTCATTCCTGCTATATATACCCCAGCATCTCCTGGGTATTTTTAAATGCGCCTCTTCAGAGCCAGATTCTCTGTCATGTACAGACTTATCACAGCACACCAGTGAGCTGCCACGAGGTTCCCAAAGTCCTGGGGGCAGATGGCACCTAGCCCATGTGTGCTCACAAGTGGGCACCGTGGCTCCTGGAGGCTCTACAGGGCCACCTTGGAGGGAGGATAGAGCTTGGTTCATTGCTGTTGGTGCCCTCTTGCAGGATGTCAGGAGGCTGCATCACCTGCTGCTGCATCCAGACATCTGAGAGTCACCATCCCTCCATTAGTGCCTTTACCCTCACCCATGTCAAGTCCTGATCCCCAGGGTCCTGCTGGGGTACAGCTCATTTTTATTTATGTTGTCACTAATGCCCACCATGCGGAGGGCTGACCCCTGGAAAGCTGCAGAGGCGTCTCAGTTCTCCTCCTCTGTTAGGCCCTTTAATTGAGTCTCTGATGGGTAACTGGAGCAGCCTTTTGTTCATGTGTGTGCTCCAGTGTGTATGCACACACACGTGGATACAGGTGTGTGTGCAGGTATGTGTGTGTGCATGTAGAAGTCAGAGGCCAGCAACCTCAGCTGTCATTCCCCGGGCCTTGTGTCTACCTTGTTTTTGAGATCTAAGGATGCTTCTGTCTCCACCTCCCCAGCAGTAGGATCATGAGCACGTGATACCAGACCTGTTTGTTTGTTTTTAAATGAAGGTTCTAGGACTTGAACTCAGGCCTTCAAGCTCTCAAGGCCAACAGTTTACAACTGTGCTACAACCAGGGCCTGGGTGTGATCTTTTATATCTGAAGTCTTGCTGGGGCTGAGCACTCATGCTGTCCCATGCCTGTGTTTCTATGCTGCTTAAAATTTCTTGCTAGTTTAACCAGGATTTGTAAGAAGAAACAAACAAATATATTACATCCTTCATATAATAACAAGTGACATCATTTGCCACAGCACTAATTCCTTTTCCCTGCTCCTTCAGCCTGGTGGCAGCGTGATCCTCTAGCCTAGGTCTGTGTGTTATATACAGGTCTGTGTGGTATACACTGGTCTGTGTGATATATACAGGTCTGTGTGGTATATACTGGTCTGTGTGATATATACTGGTCTGTGTGGTATATACAGGTCTGTGTGGTATACGCTGGTCTGTGTGATATATACTGGTCTGTGTGGTATATACAGGTCTGTGTGGTATATACAGGTCTGTGTGGTATATACTGGTCTGTGTGGTATATACAGGTCTGTGTGGTATATACAGGTCTGTGTGGTATACGCTGGTCTGTGTGTTATACACTGGTCTGTGTGGTATATACAGGTCTGTGTGGTATACGCTGGTCTGTGTGGTATACGCTGGTCTGTGTGTTATACGCTGGTCTGTGTGTTATACACTGGTCTGTGTGGTATATACAGGTCTGTGTGGTATATGCAGGTCTGTGTGGTATATACAGGTCTGTGTGGTATATACTGGTCTGTGTGGTATATACAGGTCTGTGTGGTATATACAGGTCTGTGTGGTATATACTGGTCTGTGTGGTATATACAGGTCTGTGTGGTATATACAGGTCTGTGTGGTATATACAGGTCTGTGTGGTATACGCTGGTCTGTGGTATACACTGGTCTGTGTGGTATACACTGGTCTGTGTGGTATATACAGGTCTGTGTGGTATATACAGGTCTGTGTGGTATACACTGGTCTGTGTGGTATACACAGGTCTGTGTGGTATACACTGGTCTGTGTGGTATATACAAGTCTGTGTGGTATACACTGGTCTGTGTGGTATACACAGGTCTGTGTGGTATACACTGGTCTGTGTGGTATACACTGGTCTGTGTGGTATATACTGGTCTGTGTGGTATATACAGGTCTGTGTGGTATATACAGGTCTGTGTGGTATACGCTGGTCTGTGTGTTATACACTGGTCTGTGTGGTATATACAAGTCTGTGTGGTATATACAGGTCTGTGTGGTATATACAGATCTGTGTGGTATATACAGGTCTGTGTGGTATATACAGGTCTGTGTGGTATATGCTGGTCTGTGTGGTATACGCTGGTCTGTGTGTTATACACTGGTCTGTGTGTTATACACTGGTCTGTGTGGTATATACAGGTCTGTGTGGTATATGCAGGTCTGTGTGGTATATACAGGTCTGTGTGGTATATACTGGTCTGTGTGGTATATACAGGTCTGTGTGGTATATACAGGTCTGTGTGGTATATACTGGTCTGTGTGGTATATACAGGTCTGTGTGGTATATACAGGTCTGTGTGGTATATACAGGTCTGTATGGTATACGCTGGTCTGTGGTATACACTGGTCTGTGTGGTATACACTGGTCTGTGTGGTATATACAGATCTGTGTGGTATATACAGGTCTGTGTGGTATATACAGGTCTGTGTGGTATATGCTGGTCTGTGTGGTATACGCTGGTCTGTGTGTTATACACTGGTCTGTGTGTTATACACTGGTCTGTGTGTTATATACAGGTCTGTGTGGTATATGCAGGTCTGTGTGGTATATACAGGTCTGTGTGGTATATACTGGTCTGTGTGGTATATACAGGTCTGTGTGGTATATACAGGTCTGTGTGGTATATACTGGTCTGTGTGGTATATACAGGTCTGTGTGGTATATACAGGTCTGTATGGTATACGCTGGTCTGTGGTATATACTGGTCTGTGTGGTATACACTGGTCTGTGTGGTATATACAGGTCTGTGTGGTATATACAGGTCTGTGTGGTATACACTGGTCTGTGTGGTATACACTGGTCTGTGTGGTATACACTGGTCTGTGTGTTATACACTGGTCTGTGTGGTATATACAAGTCTGTGTGGTATACACTGGTCTGTGTGGTATACACAGGTCTGTGTGGTATACACTGGTCTGTGTGGTATACACTGGTCTGTGTGGTATATACAGGTCTGTGTGGTATATACAGGTCTGTGTGGTATACACTGCTCTGTGTGGTATACACTGGTCTGTGTGTTATACACTGGTCTGTGTGGTATATACAAGTCTGTGTGGTATACACTGGTCTGTGTGGTATACACAGGTCTGTGTGGTATACACTGGTCTGTGTGGTATACACTGGTCTGTGTGGTATATACAGGTCTGTGTGGTATATACAGGTCTGTGTGGTATACACTGGTCTGTGTGGTATACACTGGTCTGTGTGTTATACACTGGTCTGTGTGGTATATACAGGTCTGTGTGGTATACACTGGTCTGTGTGTTATACACTGGTCTGTGTGGTATATACAAGTCTGTGTGGTATACACTGGTCTGTGTGGTATACACAGGTCTGTGTGGTATACACTGGTCTGTGTGGTATATACAGGTCTGTGTGGTATACACTGGTCTGTGTGGTATACACTGGTCTGTGTGGTATATACAGGTCTGTGTGGTATATACAGGTCTGTGTGTTTATACACTGGTCTGTGTGGTATACACTGGTCTGTGTGGTATATACAGGCCCCTGTGTTATATACAAGTCTGTGTGTCAGGGATTCCAACCTCAGTCTGAAATGAGAGGAATGTCTTTGGATTGATGCTAACACTGACTGCTCGTAATGACTCTTGTCAGACAGACATTGTTCTTTTTATGGAGGGAAATTTATCGGAGTCTTTCTTCTTTTATGATGTCTGGGTTTTGTGTCGCAGTTCGAAGGGACTTCCACACTTCAAGAGTATTTTAAAATGTCTTCTTTTAGTCTCTTTAGGCTGTCTTCTTTTTTTTTAATATCTAAAGCTTTGCTCAATCTGGAATTTGTTTTGATATGAAGTATGAGGAGTGCGTTCAAACTTCCTTTTTATTTTTCTGGTGCTGGAGATCAAACTTGGGACATGTGCCATAAAGTGCAAACATCAGCCCCTAGTTACTGAAGACTGGCTGGCCTCTACCTCCAGACACCCCTGCCTCAGTCTCCCTAATGCTGGGATGACAGGTGCTTATAACCATCTTTGACTTCAATAACTTTCCTTATAGACTCCCAGGAGTTGTTCTGAGGCCATTTACTGACTGACCCCCAATTCTGTCACCCCCTTCGTGAATGGTGAATGTACTCTGCTCCCCTATGATGCTGGGCATGCCTTGTTTCCTCACTGAGATCTGTCTCTTCCTGGAATTTTTGTGTTTTGATTATCACACCCTATTTATATGTTTTAATAACTGGAAACCACCGCTTCCCCTTTACCTGCCTCTTCTTTCCAATGTAAATGGTACCTTATTTACTATATTTCTTTCAAATCTTTGATCACTTACTGGCATTTTTTGGTCATGTGGGAATCACTGAATGTTAATGAAAGAAGGATGTGTCCTTTCTAGAGCCTTCTGTTTCCTTCTTAGGGAGCACAATGGTTTTGTCAAAGTGGGGCATATGGGGTATCTGATAAAGGGAAGAAAGAATTCAACCCCCTTCTCCTCCCCTCCACCTCACCTGACCCCCCATCTCCACCCCTTCACCTCATCTGACCCCCGTCTCCCCCCCTTCACCTCATCTGACCCCCATCTCCACCCCTCCACCTCACCTGACCCCCATCTCCACCCCTTCACCTCACCTGACCCCCATCTCCTCCCCTCCACCTCACCTGACCCCCATCTCCACCCCTTCACCTCACCTGACCCCCATCTCCACCCCTCCACCTCACCTGACCCCCATCTCCACCCCTTCACCTCACCTGATCCCCATCTCCACCCCTCCACCTCACCTGACCCCCATCTCCACCCCTTTACCTCACCTGACCCCCATCTCCACCCCTCCACCTCACCTGACCCCCATCTCCACCCCTTCACCTCACCTGACCCCCCATCTCCACCCCTCCACCTCACCTGACCCCCATCTCCACCCCTTCACCTCACCTGACCCCCATCTCCACCCCTCCACCTCACCTGACCCCCATCTCCACCCCTTTACCTCACCTGACCCCCATCTCCACCCCTTCACCTCACCTGACCCCCCATCTCCACCCCTTCACCTCACCTGACCCCCATCTCCACCCCTTTAACTCACCTGACCCCCATCTCCACCCCTTCACCTCACCTGACCCCCATCTCCACCCCTTCACCTCACCTGACCCCCATCTCCACCCCTCCACCTCACCTGACCCCCCATCTCCACCCCTTCACCTCACCTGACCCCCATCTCCACCCCTTTAACTCACCTGATCCCCATCTCCACCCCTTCACCTCACCTGACCCCCATCTCCACCCCTTCACCTCACCTGATCCCCATCTCCACCCCTCCACCTCACCTGACCCCCATCTCCACCCCTTCACCTCATCTGACCCCCATCTCCTCCCCTTCACCTCACCTGATCCCCATCTCCACCCCTTTACCTCACCTGACCCCCATCTCCACCCCTCCACCTCACCTGACCCCCCATCTCCACCCCTTTAACTCACCTGACCCCCATCTCCACCCCTTCACCTCACCTGACCCCCATCTCCACCCCTCCATCTTCACCCGACTCAGAGCCTTCAACTCATTCCTAGCGTTTCATCTGAAGCCTGGCTGGTGGTCAGGACCTGACCTTATACGTGTCTGGTGATGTCATCCTGTGACCTCATCCTATAACTTCACTGTAATCTCTAGCTCACAACAGTCCCTTCTGCTCTGTTGTGACTGAGCTGAGCTAAGGGATTCAGCCATATTCTTTCTGCTCCTATTCTGAGACAGTACAAGCTACTAGAATAAAAAGGTGTGTGTGTGTGTGTGTGTGTGTGTGTGTGTGTGTGTGTGTGTGTGCATGTGTGTGGCTCCCTCAGGTGTCTTCCTCCAGTACCACCCAACATTTTTGAAAGTGTCTCTCCCTGGCCCGAGGAGGCTAGGCTGACTGGCCGTTGAGCTGGGGAAACCCGCCTGGGATCTCAGACTCACATCAGCACACCTGGATTTCTGTTCTTGGATTCTGGGGACCGAACTCGGGTCCTCTGCCTGCAAGGCAAACTCCATATCAACCGAGCCATCACTCCAGCTCTAGCACTTCAGTCTTTTATAAGGTTGGCTCCCCTAAGTCTTACGGGAGACTCTACCACAGTTTGGGGTGTGGCTCTCATTGACGAAGCAGTTTGGGCCCATCCAGAGAGACAGAAATCCTGCAGGCGCTACCCTGATGGAGCCACTCAGCCCACGCTTTAGTGAAAGTGCTTGGGATTGGGTGGCAGTCCAGAAGGTCACACAGCTCAGCTTGGAGGCGCCCTTGTTTGTGCTTGCTCTAATTCTGCGTCAGTTTATAAATAGCACCCGGCCAACTGCCCAGTGATGATTTGGGTTGTCCCTCACCAGGGCCCTTGAAGCCGGGATGTGATTTTCTGTGGGTCCCCGTGACCTCAGAGGAGGAGGGATGTGGAGGACAATGGCAGCTGACATCTTGTCACCCTCTGCCCACCATTCTCTGCACTCGCCATGCACTGCTCAGAGTTGTTTTCATACAGCCTTTTATCCCCATATTATGAGTGAAGCAAGTAATCCCAGGAATGCCAAAGCCTAAATAAAAAATTCCCTCTTTTAATTTGCTTCTGTGAGGTCTTTTGTTCACAGAGGCGAGAAAAGTAACAGAAACCTGGTACCGAGGAAGCAGAGTCATTCCTGCCACTACACAGACTTTCTTAGGTCTGTAGAGCTGGCTTGCAGCTGAAAGATCTGGGCAATGGGTGGCTGTGGTGTGAGTGAGGAAAACCCTGCAGCTGGAAGCAGGAACTGTTGGTCATTTGACTAGAGGCCGTTTGTGTCCCATTTTGGAAAAGAGTTCATCCGTGTCACACTTGTAGCCTGAGTGATTGAGTGAGGCTGGATGTAAAAGTCAAGGACTAGTTTACTTGGTGGAGAAATTTGAAGGCAGCATAAAATTCAGGCTATGGCACAGTTGTTGCTAGCTGCCTTTGACCAGGTGTATAGTGGGTATTGCAAAGATCTGGAAAACATTCTGTCTGAGCAGAAAGGGCTTCCTTGAAATCGCAGACAACATGATTGGGTTGGCTAATGAGGTTAGTGTTGCTACAGAGAAGGCCCATGCCTTGAAGATAGGGCTACAGGGAGTGTGCCTGAGATGGAGAGCCCAGCCATGGAGAATCCCAGTGTGTAGAGGGGGACCCACAGAGGTGCTGTTTTCCATGATGACTCCCAGGAGCTACCACAGCTGTGCTTCAAAGGACGCCACCACTTCTTGAGCTGTTGGCCAAACTTGGCGTCATCCGTGTGGTGCTGGTGTGGCAGGGTCAGCCAATGCTAAGCGTGAAGCTTGGACAACGAAACTTAGCTTGCTGTAGAGACCCTAGGATGATGGAGATACCAGGAATGTGGGCCATCTGCTGACAAGGCTATAGGCAGTGAGTAGAGCCGGCAAAAGAGAGAGGCCGTGTGTGCTGCGGGTGCAGGTGGGGCTGCAGGTGCAGGGCATGCAGGCAGGGCTGCAGGTGCAGGGCATGCAGGCAGGGCTGCAGGTGCAGGGCATGCAGGCAGGGTGGTTTGATCTCATCGGTGCCCACATCATGACATTGTGTGCTCTGGGCATAGAGTTTTAATGTGTTCCTTTCTGTGTCTAGAATGCTTTGGTCCAATCCTTGCTTTCTATCTCACTGCTGCTCCTTTTTTTGATTGGGAATGTTTACCCTGTGTCATAAGAGAGAGAGGGGAGGGTATAGAAATTGCTTTTGGTTTTATGGGGACTCACAGCTAAGAGTTTGCCTGGTGGTACTGTCTTGGAAGTTTATGGGACCGTTAAATGGTGGGGCCTGGATAGTGGGAGTATGTCAAGCTAAGTTTGTCAAAAATGGGATGACAGGACCTGCCTCATAGAAGTTTGCCTTGCTTTGACTAGAAAGGGTTAACAGAAGTCAGCTCTGTCTGCTTAGCTGTAGCCTTTCTCTAACTTACACTACTATGGAGAAGGAAGCCACTGTGGAGACTAGAGCCGAGTACAGGCCTTTTGACCTAACTCATAGGGCAACACACCTCCTTCCTTCAAGGGACTGAACGAGTGTGGAGTCAACCTGGGGTCCCCCTCCTGCCCCCTCACCTCCTTGAGCTGCTTCTCACAGCACAGCAGAAGCAGCTCATTCAGCCACTGGGCATTTGTATGCCAGCCAGTGTCACTGAGAAGGTGCAGGGCGACTTAAGGAATACTAAGGAGAAGCCTCCCCCCCCCACCCCTCACGCCGCCTTGGCTCCATCCTGCGGAACTGAGGTGTTTGTGGAAGGCCTGGCCAGCACTGGAGTGGTCGGGGCTGATTTCACCCGTGTGTGATTTAGGGAGAGCTTGAAGTCCACTTCCTCATATCTTTGAGACTGTTTGGCTCTTCTGAGGAGGCTGGGCCGAAGGGGGAGTCAGAGGATGTGGTAGGAAGCGAATGGATGGGACTGTCCTCTGGAATTCAGGGTTCAAGCGGGAGCTGGCCACCCAGGTCACAGGTCATAAAGCTAAGGCACAGGAGGATACAGTCAACTCCCTAGGCTTGGCCAGGAGCCCCACAGCCCTTCCCAGGGCCTATCCAAGAACACAGGCATGTGTGCTCAGGGAGACCATGGGATCCCAGACTACTTTGTTGATTGCTTCTAGAAGCCTGAGTTCAGAGGCTTCCCAGGACACATCATGAAATAAGAAGTGGAAAGGAAGCGTGCACTCACTTCTTTGTCCCTGCCCACTACAGGGACCATGGCAGTAACAGAGGGCTCCACTTTGGCCTGTCCCATCCTTTCCTAGCCACGAGGCATTGACAAGTCCCCAGCCCTCCCCAGCTTGAGGTGGCAGCTATTGCTCAGGCATGTGTGTCCCTTCCCCTGCCCTCCTCCCCCCCACCCCCCTCCAGTGAGGCTCATCACCTGTAACAACTTGGAGGAGATTAGAAGGAATTTGGGCAGTAAAGAAGAAGTAGAGCATTTCCCATCAGAGGACTTGACCAAAAAATACAAAATCTGCACGATAGGGACTCAGCGCCATGTGTTCCCACATGAGAGGGTACCAAGCCCTGGCAGAAGCCCTTGCGGTGTTCAGCGAGGTTGCAGCTGGAAGCGCTCTGACTCCAGAGTGTATTTCTAAGAACCAGGCAAGGAGAGGCCCGTGTTTGTAATAAGCATTGGCATTAAGGCTCGTGAGCTACGTCCTTACCACAAGACCCCTAGTGGTAGAGACGAACAGTGAACTAAATTCCCTTGGAAAAGGAGCAAATGTGCAACGTGACTTGTGAGCCTAAAACCACCAACAAATAGCAGTTTTCATGTTGTGCCTGTGTGGTGAGAAGGGGGCTGGAGAGAGAGAGAAAGTGGGGCGGGAGAAAATTGCATCAGCTAGAGCCAGAAAGACTTGGGCCAGGCATGGTGTCCCTCTGTGTTAGATGTATCCAGAGTGTCAGCCTTTATCTCAGTGTCCCCAGCCTTCCAATTGCTGCCACCCTTTAATGCGGTTCCTAGTGTTGTGACGACCTCCAATCATAAAATTAATTTTTTTGCTACTCCATAAGTGACTTTGCTACCATTATGAAATGTAACATGAATACCTGCTGAGTCTTGTGGGCCTTGTGACCCACAGGATGAGAGTCACTGCTTTATCAGATGTGGGTCACTCTGGGGTGTCCCACCGTCTAAGCCCGGCACTAATGCAGACTTTTCAGATTGTCATTTTATGAGTAATGTGCTGTTCAGGCTCTTCCCTGTCTTTTGGTAGCACCACAGCTCATTTCTTTTCATGGCTGGCTAATACTCCATTGTCTGCATGTGCAGTTTGTTTCTTCATCAACCCATGGAAACCCATCTTGGCTTCTTGCAATTTGGGGATTTGGGGCTTTGATGTTTTAGGAGAAGTTAGGTTTACCTTCAATGCCCATTGCCCTCCTGTCACTCATATGTCTACATGTCCTGAGAGCCTGGACCACTGGACCACTGGACCACATATTTCTCCAGGTCCTGCTTACTCCACAGATTACTCCATCTCTTCTTGTATGACACGGTGTACACACTACGACATGAGGTCCTTCACAGCTTTCATCTTATGTATTGGATGCAGTATGCCCCAATTTTATAATTATTCAGAGGAATTGGAGATATTAAGAGGGAATGAAAAAGCCAGCTCTCTCAGGATTTCTCTTTTAAAGTTCAAGTCACTTTCAAAAAACAATGTTCCATCCTTCATGGAGAAGCTTTCATCGGATACCAGCCGCATGTGTCCATGTACTGGTTCCCAGGACTCTGTGCTTTTAGTTTCTTACTAGGTCCATAGGGACCACTCACAGAAAGGGCAGGTGACTGAGCCTGGTGACTCTGGCCTTTCTCCACCCTCAAAGCCCAGAATTAGGGGTGTAGTCTTCGTGGGGGACCCAATCACTTCTTTATCTTGTAAATAATGTCTGGGAACCAATGTGACTCCCCAAAGCTATAGGAAGCCACATGCCCCCAGGAAGTTGACTATGGCCGTGTCATTGAGTCTTGATTGGCCATAGCTGTTTTCATTCAGTCCTTGTGACTCAAAAGACAGACAAAGCAAACAAAAACCTTGGTAGACCTTGCTATGATGCTAAGGCCCCAGCTTCATGGGCTTCAGTCTTTCCACACACTATGATTCTTCTCAAATCTTAGAGGCTGCGTGTTCAGTTTGCTTCGGCAAATGGATTTCCTTCCCTCCCTTCCTGGTGTTTATTGAGAAAGTATGACAGCGGACAGCACGCATTTGTGCCAGAAAGCCGGGCATCATAAAACTATCTGTGTTGTTCTTATGGGCTCTCTTGCCATCACCTTTGTTAGAGGATGTATAGTCTGCACAGTAAGCTTGCTTTCTGGGAGACCAGGTCTCCTCCCCTGAAGCCACTGCTACGTGTCTTCTTTGTGTTCCTTGGAGATATATCCAAGTCACTCCTGCTTTGTGCCTGTGTGTATCTGTTCTTTACTGTAGCGCTGGTGGTCTATGCATGCTATGTTGGACCTTTTGTGTGTATGTGGTGTATATTCGTGTGTGTGTGTGTGTGTGTGTGTGTGTGTGTGTGTGTGTGTGTGTGTGTGTGTATGTGCAAACCTGTGCATGCGTGGAGGCCAGAAAATAGTGTCGGGGTCCAGCTCTATCACTCTTTGCCTAATCTCTCACTGAACGGGAAGCTAGGCGAGTGGCTAGCAAATCCCCGAAATCTTTTGTCTGTTTCCCATAGTGCTGGCTTTGCAGGCTCATGGGTGAGACCAAGCCTAGATTCTTCCAGAGGTGCTGAGGATTCAAGCTCAGGCCCTCGTGTTTTCCCGGTAAGCACGCACTCGCTGGGCCATGTCCCCAGCCCCTGTGTCTTCTCTTCCTGTCAACATTACTTGTGGTCCTTCCATGCCAGCACTCTCTGGTCTCTCACTCTTCCTCACATGCTGCCTGTATGGCTCTCTGGAAACGTGTAGCTAAGTGTTCTTCTCCTGTGTCTGTTAGTGGACACTGAGGCCATTGCCCAACATAGTTCACTACCCTTAGTGAATGTCTTTGTTTTGTTTTGTTGATTTTTTTTTTCCAAGACAGGGTTTCTCTGTGTAGCCTTGGCTGTCCTAATCTTGCTTTGTAGACCAGGCTGGCCTCAAACTCACAGCGATCCACCTGCCTCTGCCTCCCGAGTGCTGGGATTAAAGGTGTGCACCACCACGCCCGGCATTTGAATGTCTTTGTATCTGTGTTTCCCATGTGTCTTTGATTTTTAGGACACAGTTTATTTATAAGATGTATTCTGATCATTGCAACTGCTAGGCTGAGTGATTTGCACATTTTCAAACTGGTAAAATAAAAGAAAAGTTGATGGCAGGGGTGTCACAGCCACTTGCAATCACTCATTAACAGGACACTTTTCTCAAATCCCTCTCTCAGACATACATTAGACACACTAAAGGATTTGAAGACAGAATCCCCCCCCCTTTTTTTTTGTTTAAATTCAAGCTCATATGCCCAGTCAGGAGTTGAAATGGGATAGAAAGAGGTCAAACTAGTATCAGAAAGGTTATGCTGGGTGACATCTCAGGCCATTCGTTTTCCGGGCTCTCTGCTTTTGTGGTTGCTCACATTCCTATATTCTTTTTATAACATACATTATCGTGCCAGATGTGGGAGAACTTCGCCTGTAGTAAGTGTTTGTACCGTAAGTGATGATGAATTTAGCCGCTCCTGTGTGTGCTGGCAGCAGGCGAGGTGCCAGGGCCTCTCATGCCTCACAGTAGCCCAGCAAGGTTGGATGTCAGGGTTTTCAGTTGTGTCTCACAGACAAGAAAACAGGTTCAGAGAGATGAAATCTTTTAGCAGAAGCCGGGAGCCAGACTCCTGTCTAAGAGACACTGTGTCCCCTCCTGGCTGACCATCCCTTTGACTGCTAGGGAGCACCTATGGACCAGACCCTGCAGACTTTAGTGACTCTGGGGCTTTGCCAGACAAGCTTCAGAAGTATGGAAAATACTGAGACAGAAATAGATGTTTGCATTGCACAAACCTTAAAAAAATACCCAGATTTTCTTTTTTAGCAACAGTTTTCAATTTACACAAAAATTGTGCAGAAAGCAAGAACTTGTATGCAGCTTCTCTTTCCTTCCAGCTGCTCCTGTCACTGATGCCCTGTGTTGTGTACACAGCTTATCCTTCCTTCCAGCTGCCCCCATCACTGATACCCTGTGTTGTATATGCAGATTTTCCTTCCTTCCAGCTGCTCCCGTCACTGATGCCCTGTGTTGTGTACGCAGCTTCTCCTTCCTTCCAGCTACTCTTGTCACTGATATGCTGTGTTGTATATGCAGATTCTCCTTCCTTCCAGCTGCCCCCATCACTGATGCCCTGTGTTGTGTGGCTCAACTGTGCTAGCTAAGGAGCCAACAGTGACACACGGCTGGCTGAAGGCCACAGTGCTCATCAGGGCTCACTCTGAGTATTGCATACTGTGTGGACTTTGACTAATGCACATCATCTTGTAGCCGCCACAGCAGCACTTGCAGCCCCCAGAAGCCTCTGGGCTCCCGCTCTCTGTCCCCCCACCCCCAAGCACCACACTGACACTGTCAGTGCTTTGCCGTTTACAGGAAGTCCCAGAGTCCAAGTCCTGCATTGACGCAGACTTCTCAGATTGTCGTTTTCGGAGTGACGTGCCATTCAGGCTCTTCCCTGTCTTTTGGTAGCTCCACAGCTCACTTCTTTTCATGGCTGACTAATACTCCATTGTCTGGATGTACAATTTGCTTCTTCATCAACCCATGGAAACCCATGTTGCCTTCTTGGAGTTTCGGGGTGCAGGCCTCTTATGTTTTCAGGGAGGTTATGTTGCGTCCTCAGTGCCTGCTGCCCTCATGCCGTTTCTATGTCCCCATGTCCACTGCGGCCTCCCTTCCTATCCCAGGTTCCCATTTGTCTTCCACACAGCACATGGGCTCGCATCAGGTCCCCCTTGCTAACCCTTCCCACTGTGCTGGAAGCTCCACCTGGTCTCCTTTTGAAGGATGGATATTTGTCTGCCCGTCAAACGCTTCACATTGGTGACTGCACATCCATGTTCAGTACATGGGTCCATCCCAAAAGAGGCCCAACCATATCCAGTGGTGTGAGCGGTGTCTCAGGAAGCTGTGGTTTCTGTACAGCCACTGGCAGCTGGCCCAAAGCTGGCTCCTTCCTATGGAAATGCAATACTGTTCTCAACACCCATATTGCAGGAACCATGTCCGAAGAGGTGGCAGTTAAATGTGCCTCCTCGCTCCAGAGCTCTGGCCTGCAGCTGTGTTTGTATAGATGCTCCTGTGCTGCACGGCCCAGTGTAGACAGGCTCTACAAAACCATTAGTTTTAAGCAGATCTCCCCCCCCTCCCCCCGAGACAGGGTTTCTCTGTGTAGTCTCGGCTGTCCTGAACTCCCTTGTAGAACAGGCTGGCCTTGAACTCACATCGATCCGCCTGACTCTGCCTCCCGAGTCCTGGGTTTAAAGGTGTGTGCCACCACCGCCCGGCTTAAGCAGATCTTAAAACTGACGGAGACAAGTTCCTTGTTCTCCCCAGTCTTTCTGAGCATGATGGCCTCTTCTCCGGTGTGGTGACTGATCCACAGTGAGGGACGCTGTGGAGGTATTCTCATGAGGACATTTCGTCCCTGGGATCACCTGCTCCTGAGTCATGCATTTATTTTAAGCCTAAGTCTTTCAAAAGGTCATGTGGGTTTTTCTAATAGAGTTTGCGTGTCATTGTCTCACTGTCTCCTCGCCCATTCTTGCTTTTAACAAAGGGAGTTATTTTGGGGGAGCTCAGGCGTACACGCAGCACAGCCAGCCCAGAATAGAGCCGTGCAGGCATGCTGGTAGGGTCCTTGCCTGGCGTGGAGAGGATGGCTGGCTTCTAGGTAGGGAGTGTTGAGATTTTTTAACCAAAGTCTCACTTCCAATTATGCAAATAAGCCATGTGTATGGTGGAAATATTTTCAGATAAGTGCAAGAAAGAAAATCATTTTTATCCACAGTTGCTCTAAATATCGTTAACACTTCAAAGAGTGTCTCTTTTCCTCAAGGGGTGCATGCATGCCTGTCTGGTCTTGCCAGACTGGAAGCTGCACGCAGGCAGTGGCCTATCTGTTTTGTTCATTGCTCTGTAGACAGTGTCTGCCCCTGCTGAGGGCTCAGCATCAATTTATTAAGTGAATGAAGCTTATGTATATGTGTGTCACATATTGAAAAAAAAAAGGGTAGGTCTCTATGTTTGATTTTTGTTTCCTTTACTTCACACCAGTAATTCCCCACTTAAGGTTTTTTTTTTTTTTTTTTTTTTTTTTTTGTGGGTTGGGAGATGGCTCAGTCTGTGAAGTCCTTGTTGTGCAAATATTGCTATCTGAGGTTGGTTGCCCAGAACTCCTGTGAAAAGGCTGCTGTGGAGAGGCTTGTGTCCCTGTACTCTCAACCCTGGGAAGGTGGAAACAGGAGGATCCTCGGTGTTCACTGGCCACCCAACCTACTGAGTTGCTAAGTTCCGATTTCAATGAGAGATCCTATCTCAAAAGCTGATGTGGAGAGAGATTGAGGAAGATGTCTGCCATCGACCTCTGGCTTCCTCATGCATGATCATATACATGTCTACCTACATCCTACGTGGTCATATGCATACTCAGGCACATCAATATGTACACACATACATATGGACGTATGCAATATAAATAAAATACTATTTTCTTTAAAACTATGGTCTCATGTGTAAAATAATACTGTTATTCTTTGAGGTCTCATACAGTGTATTTTGAACACATTCAGTCCCTTCCCCAGCTTCTCCCATAACCACTCTCCTCTCTCTTTGCACCAAACTTTGAGGTCCTTTTCCTCTTTGTTTCACCCAGTTGAGTCCAGTCTGTGTTGCCCAACTAGTCTTGGGAGTGGGAACTGTTCTGACATGTGGTCTGCGTACCAGGAGTCACATCATGAAAGAAAACTATCTCTGGCTCTTTCTCTCCCAGTCGCTGTCAATTGCCAACAGCTCCTCAGCTGCTGGAGGGCTTTCCCGGCACCCTTCCCTCTTCTAGACTGGGATGGTTTGGCTTGAGCTTGCACAGGTCTTGTACACGCTGTCCACAATCACTCTGCCCAGTTTCTCTGTTGTGTCTTGTAAACAATGATTCCTTGATGCCCTCTGTCACCTCTGGCTCTTATAATCTTTTGCCAATACCCATGAGTCTTAGGGGCAGCACTGTGATATGTACACTCTACCCAGCGCCAGTGTTCCACAGCTCCTTTTTCTCTGGGCATCGGCCAGTTGACAATCTCTGTGTTAACTGGCATCTCCTGCGAGGAGAAGCTTCTCTGATGAAGTTCGAGAGACGCTACAATCCATGAGTGCAACGATACGCCATTGGGGTTCCTTTTATTACTATGCTCATTTAGTGACCTAATAGTCGTGGTTCTCTCCTAAGCCGTGTGACTGATCTAGTCACAGGCTCTTTGCCTCTTTAAGAGTGCCAGGTATGGATGGGTTTGATCTCATGGAGTAGGCTGTAGATCCCACTTGAGGGTAGTTACTCACTCCAGTAACACGGACGCCACACTCTTGCACCAGTGTGCACATCTTGTCAGGCCAGTCGTCATTGCAGCCCTCAGAGCTTGCAGATGGGAGAGGGTGTGGTTAACTCCCCCCCCCCCCCGGGGGGAAGGGGATGTGCATCTGCCAGCCCTGTCAAAGCTATCCAGGAGAGATGAAGCTTCCAGGTCGGCGCCAGCTTGATAGTTTTATAGTCAATAACTCAAGTATGTGGTGTCTTCAGCCAGAGGGTCTTACCGCCAACTCCTAGAGGGTAGCCAAGAGTACTGACAAATACCTTCTAATGCTTGGGGGCAGTCTATGTGGTTTCATTGAGCAACAATTCAAAAAGAGGTAACCCGTTCTCATTTTTGTTGTTTTGTTTTTTGTTTTTTAATGTGCTAGCATGAGGCATTGAGTTGGGGTGTTCCACCTCCATCGTAGGGCAGCCCCATTAAATCTCTCGCCCCACATGGAGGCCTCTATTGTAGTAGGTTCCATACGACCTTCTCAAAGGGTCATCCTCCTTTAACGTTATCCCTCCTTGCATTCTCTCATCTGTCGTGCTCTCCTTTCCCCTGTCCAGTTTAATTCTTCCTGCCCCATTAGTCCCCTTTAGTCATTTAACCCACTATGTTCTGTCTCCCTCCCTTGAATGCCAGCTCCCACACGACTGCTTAGTAATTTCCTGACATCTGTGGGAAGTCCAGATGTAACACATATGATATTCTGAATATCAGTATGTTACTGTATGACAAGTTTTCCTGGAAAGACCTTTAACATAGAAATCTTCCAAACACCTTAATCCCTTTCCTTATAATAAATGTGTAGTAGTGGTGAGACTGCTGGGTTAAAGTCCTGAAATATTCTTAATGGTTTTTATCTATTTTCATTAAAGATCTTTCCAGAGACAGCACCAACTTCGATCTTATCTGCCCAGTGAGTGAAATCTTTTTTTTTTAAAAGCCCCCGTGGGAAACAGTGTTGGGACCATTTTTCACCCTTATTCCCCCTGTTCCTCAGCATTATTTGGATATTTGTGTTTTCATATTCAGAAGTTTGCTGTTGTTGTTTTGAGACAGGGTTTCTCTGTGTAGCTTTAGCTGTCCTGGACTCGCTTTGTAGACCAGGCTGGTCTTGAACTCACAGAGGTCCTCCTGCCTCTGCTTTCCCGAATGCTGGGATTACAGGTGTGTGCCACCGTGCTCGGCCTCAGAAGTTTTAAAGCCTCTTAGGATTAATCTATTAGTGGATTTTCATTGGAGCCATGCTCACCACTTATGGTTTCATTCTAAGGTCTAGTAACAGATTCCACAATTACCTTTCTCTGGGAACATTTCAACCCATGAGAGACTACGTTAGTTTGAAGAATGGCTTCTGAACCATTCTGGGGCCTCCTCTACTTTTCCATGTGACATGTGACATGGATCAGCTCCTTCCTATGACCCCCCTCCCTTTGTCCAGAGCGTTCCCACCCAGGGTCCTCACTGTGCAGGGTGAGTGACTGGCTCTTGGCAGTCTTGAACATGCTGACGCTTCTCAAGTTCATCGTTCATTCATTTCGAGAGACCTGCCGTGTCTGAGTCTGTGAGAACAGCAGCCGGTTGTATTCTAGGAATCATCTCCTTATTTCTGTGGAATGAAGTGTGAGCATTATCACCTGCCTGCGAAGAGGGCACCAGATCTCATTATAGGTGGTTGTGAGCCACTATGTGGTTGCTGGGAATTGAACTCAGGACCTCTTGAGCAGACAGTGCTCTTAACCGCTGAACGATCTCTCCAGCCCTCATTTTCTTCCTTTATCTGGGCCCTTTGCTTTTCTGTTAATTGTTGTAATAACTAAGTTTGGGGGCTGGGGAGATGGCTCCGTCAGTTAAAGCACTGTTTGGTCCCTAGCACCCATACCCACAGGTGTGATGGGGCACATTCCTAATTCAGTCCTGAGGAGATGGAGACAGGCAAATGCCTGGGCTTGCTGACTGGAGAGCCAGGTCCTAGTGCTTCAAAACACAAGATGGTTGTCTCCTGAGGAAGGACATCCAAGGTTGACCTGTGGCCCCCATACACCTGTGCATAAGGGTGCAACTAGACATCCATAACTACGGTTTTAAATGTCTTCATATGTGAACCATTCCCTCATTTAAATTCTGCAAGAATATTATAGTTTACATTGCATTATACAGTTAAAAGTATTATATATATATATATATATATATATATATATATATATATATATATATATAATGATTTGGGAGAGATGCCTTCTTTGCCTAAATTAAGATGCCCTTGTCAAGAGCAGGAATGTCTGCCTATTGTTTGAGAATAGCTTTCCTTAACCAATATAATTCTAGACTTAAATTTCATTGTTTCCTCCTGAGGCATCAACAAGTTAGTATTCATTTCATTTCTGTTGTGTAGTATTTTGCATTCTTCACTGCAAATGGGACTCTCATTCCCATTTAAATTATCTGGGTGGTCATTGCTAACTGGTTAGGGAAAAATATTGATCTGAGCTCATCTGCTTCGTAAAACTTGCCTCAAACACACTCTTGCTGGGCCACACACAGCAAGTGATGAGAGGCGCAGATGATCTCTGGGCTGTGTCCAGAAGGCCTCAGTAGCTCCCAGCTGAGGAGATCCTGGATCAGGGTGGTTCTGCTCCTTGGTTCCTTCCCTATCTGCTGTGGAGTGTCGGTGGCCACTTGCCTTTCTGTGGGTCCAGGGGAAAGGACTATTCAAACAGGTCAGTCGGCCTGGTGGTGGGAGAAGACTTTGGGTGCCAGTCTCAGGCCTGGGCTTTGGGACAAAGGAAAGGCAAAGAAGTTGCCAGCCTTGCTGGAGAGTGGAGGCCCTTGGATGTGGGGTTGATATGGGCCAGTGTCCCAGTGAGCAGCCAGTACGCCCTCTCCCACCCCAAGCAGGGATTTCAAGTCGCTGAGTTAGCTCCGGGTAGCACTTGGTTCGATGAACTGTGTTTCCATGGAGTCAGCCAGAAAGCATTTGGATCAAAGTGATGTCAGATAGGGTTTGTGGATGGTACCTCTGGAGGTCTGGGACAGAGCACTCACCTAGTGTGTGTTTGGTTCTGGATTCCATGTCTCACACTGCAAAAACAATCACAACAACAGATTGGGGTCATCTTGACCTCATTGGCCCCCTTGGGCATTTGGAAAAGCAGTACTTTAGCCAACCCAGGTCCTTACACCCAGTCTCCTCCATCCTGCTGCTGATCTTCCCTACCTGTGTCCAAGGCAGAGCTTTTCTCTCTTGGTGTCTCACTGTCACACCAAGCAGGTGAGGCTGGCTGAACAGCAAAGCCCCGGAATCCACCCAACACTGCGTCCTGAGTGCTGGGGTCACCGGCGGCGCGCATCACCATTTCTATCTTTTTGTAAAACGTGGCTTCTGGGATTGAACTTGGGTCCTCCTGCTTGCAAAGTACTTTGCCTGCTAAGCCACCCTCCAGGCACAGGACACAGGGCATAGATGCTTTGCTTTGCTTTGGAGTTCTGAGGAGCCAAGGGCTTTTTGCAACAGTGCAAACCAACCCTTGAGTTTCTGGGGTCTCTCGTATCTCTGGGCCCTGACATCTTTAGAGGTGTTTTCCTACAGACAGCAGTTAGGTGGTGAGTAAAGAGGACAACAGCTCATCTTTTCCTGCTTAGGGTGGCTTGGATTTCCAGTTGTCTGTTAGTGGGGGAAGGGGAGCTGGCCTCTTAGGTTTTCCCTGCACCTGCAGGCTGCCTATGTTGAGGCTGTGTGCTGCAACCAAAGGGCCTTGGGCTGAGGGGAGGGTGACTGCCTGCCTGAGACATTGATGTCTTTCTTTTTTTTTCTTTTCTTTTTTCTTTTTCTTTTTTCTTTCTTTTTCTTTTTTTCTTTCTTTTTTTTGTATGTGTGTGTGTGTGTGTGTGTGTGTGTGTGTGTGTGTGTATGTGTGTGTGTGGTGGGAGAGGTTGTTCACACATGGCAGCACTCATGTGGTCATCAGAGGATACCTGTGAGGGTCTACACTTCCCCCTCTGCCCACTATGTGGCCCTTAAACTCATGTTGCCAAGCTTGGCAACTGGCACCTTTACCCACTGAGCCGTCTCACTGGTCCAAAACTGTTTTCTTGAGGGTGAGTCTGCCTTTCCTATTCTGCCAAGTGGTGGTCTGAGTGCACTCCTGTGAGTGTGCAAAGCCGTCCCTCCGCTCCTCAGAAATGTGGCTCATGACATTCTTGTCACCTCTTGGGCCTTTCTCCTGTATTACATCATCTCTCCCCTTGAGGGCCCTGCTGGTCCCCATTTTCTCTGTCCAGCAGGAGACAAATTCTGCCTCAAGTTGGGTGTTGTCAACGGTAATGTCTGTGCTGGTACCCAGGTGCTCCTGCCTTGGAGTTGTTTTTTTTTTTTCTTATCTCTGCTTTTACAAATTGGTTTTTGAAAATACTTTTTGAAATCCTTGCTGGCTCACACCTACAGTTTTTTTTTTTTTACTTCTTTTTCTTTTTCTTTTCAAGAAACCAAGAGAGACTGATTTCTTTGGGCCTTGCAAACAAGAATAGACAAAACAGATGTATCCTTGTGTGTCAATTCCATTCTTCCCACACGGTCCAAGTCCAGAACACTCCTGGGGTCTGAGTGGATGTGGGTAGACGGAGCTGTGAGGCATCAAGGGTGGATGCTTCCCCTTGTGCTGCCATGGCGCCTAAAGCCTGGGGTCTTGGTTTGTTCTTTGGGAGCCAGAAGTAGGAACAAGTTAGATTTGAAGTCCGCTGAACTGCAGCGTGGAAGGGCCAGCTGTGGGGTCGCTGGCGCCGGCCTTTAGGTAGATGCACATCTTTTAATTCTCCACGGACTCCGGTTCTTTGGGTAACACCTGCGTGAGGAGCCTTCTCTGCTGCCAGTCTACCCAATCAGCCCCGTGCCCAACTTCGCATGACCCACTCACATCTTTCTCATCCTGATGAGCCTTGAGGCCAGCACCCCAGCCCTTCTGGGTTGCCGCCTACACGCCACGCCACAGTTCGTTTTCTTCCACGTTTCTCTTGCTATGGTTTCCTTATCCCCTGACCTCACTGTCTTTGCACTGTAGACTTCCTTTGTTTCAAAGTTCTTTCCCACATCTCAGTCCCACCCACACTCAGGGCCCACTGTGGGTGGGGGTAGCGAGGAGTGGAGACCCCTTTCTTTGACTCTGAGTGGCATTTGCTCATCATTTCATGTTCATAAATAAAGTAAAAGCCCCCAGAATTATAGCACTGAGAGTTGTCACTGCAAGTATTTGTGAGCACCCAGCTCACCCTTCTGAATGCGGAAGCGCATAAGCACTTTATTCTCTTGATGGCATAGACCAAAGGCTGGTTTTAAATCAAATATTGTGCTTTGAGAATTCTTTCCTATTGTGACATATTTTAAAAATTACCTGCTTTCTTACTGGGTACTTAAAATTGTGTCCCATCTTTCTTCTTGAATAATGTAAAAATTCTGCTTAGCTCTGGACTGTTTACAATGGGACAGGGGGAATGTCTCACTTGTCAGAGTATTTGCCTTGCAAGTGTGAAGAGTGAAGAGTTGAGTTCAATTCCAGAGCCTGTGTTTTTTAAAAAGTGTAGATATGGTCACTCCAGTGATAGGAAGACAGAGACAAACATCGTTGGCTCCTGCTGGACAGACAGCCCAGCTTACTTAATACTTGATTAGGTGGTCTAGGCCAATGAGAAATGGCTCTCCAAATTGACATCTGAGGTTGGTTGATCTCTCGTCTCCACGTGGATCTGAACACACATATGCATGCACACGTACTTGCACAGGCATGCACACACCCTCATATATATACCTCAGAGGAATAACTCATCTCTGCCTCTGGTTACTTAGTAGATGTATAAGCAGAGAGTGTAGACTCGTCCAGCACCATGGACAGGCTCCGTGGGCTCTCTCTCTCTCTGAGGAGTGGGTGTCAGTTAGTGTCCATATGTGCTGTGTACTCATCTTTTCAAATACCTCAAATGTGATGTGTTAACATGTTTTTTTAGGTCAATCTCTAGTCTGGCAAAAGTGGAAAGACATCCTTGAATGTGCTTCCTTCCAGGCGTGGGGCAAGCTTCCCTGCCCAGGTTGTTTGCTGTTTGTTCTATATTCTTTTTCTTTTTAAAACTTTGTGATTTTTTTCAAATGGAGGGGGATCTTTTCATTTTTCCCGATGGTTTTAAATAGCTCGTTGTGGACTAAGGACTTCACCCCCTGTCGTTATTGTGAACATTTCCAAGTGTTTGATTTTGTTTTATGCAGCTTTTTTGAAATAAAAGTTGTAACTTCTTATGTGATTTGGACCACTGGTCCTTTTCTTCCTGTTTGTTTCTTAAGGTAATGATCTTTCCTTTTAATTATGATCTTTCTTTTATTCTCGAGACTTCAATTCATTTAGTATAATTGTATGCGACGTGGCGTGACTATCTTGCACATGATCTCACACCAGCTGCAGCGACATGCTGAGTGAGGCCCGCGCAGGGTCAAACCAGCCAGAATTCTGGACACAGGTCAGGCAGGTGACGTCCAAGCCCCTGGCTTTGCCAAGGTGCCCTGGCAGGACGAGAGCGGCCGAGGCTGGAGAACCTTCTGTTCTTGATCGCTTCTCTGGCCTTTAAACTTCAAATAGTCATCTCAACTCAGATTTGCTCTTGGTTTTTTTCCCCCAATTGTCTCTGCCTACCCAGGAGTTGACTCCAGTGTGGTGTGAAAACCTCTGCTGTGGTTCTCCCCGATACCTAATTACAATGTTATGTGCCGATGTTGAGGAACGTGAGATTCCCCTGTGAGCTCACGCTGCCTCCCCCTCCCCTGACCTCAGTCACCCAGCTCGTTCAGTGTGAGCCTGCGCCTGTGAACACAGTGTCTGCTGGCAGCACAGCCCCGCAGCTGGTCCTCTCTCAGCCTGGCCCCTCTGAGAAGAACCTCCTCACATCCCGGGGACCTCTGGCTCCTGTGTTCCATCAGCCAGTGACCCGAGGACAAGATGAGCCCCAGGCCTCATGATAGAGCTCCCTGCATTTAGAGAATTCAGTAAATACAGGATTTTGGTTTTTTTTATTTTTTTATTTTTTCATGCTGAAGGTTCCATTTCTTTTGAGTAATTTTCCAGTTGACTTATATTTTTAGACAATTGACAGTGCAAAGCATGATCTGATTAAATTCTGGAAGCAAATACATGTTGTATTTAATAGGGTTTTGAGTCTTTTCAACCCAAGATAACACAGCACAGTGTTATTTGGAATTACCAGACACCAAGTATAGACTTTTTAAAAGCAGGTCAATCACATTTATTCTTGAAAATGTTACATATACCAAAACCAAAACTGATATATCTAACATAAAAATTGTCCCTATTTATGGCTGTCATGTGAGTTTTGTTTGTTTCAGATGAGTCTTATGTGGCCCAGGCTGGTCCTGACCTTGATGTGTAGGTGAGGTTGACCTTGAACTTTGAACCCTCCTGTCTCTGTCTTCCAATGCTAGGATTATAGGCATGCAAATATCATGCTTGCTTTATGTTGATCTGAGGATTAAAGCCACGGCTTCATGCATGCCAGGCAAGCACTCTGCTCACTGAGCTAACTTCCCAGCACCTGTGGGATAGTTCAATAACTGCCCATTATGTAATGCTTGTCTCGGTTGGCTTGTTTGTTGATTGGTTGGTTTTCTTGTCAACTTGACTATTGAGAAAATGCTTCTATCCATTGGCTTGTATGTAAGTCAGTTAGGGGCATTTTCTTGATTAATGGTTGATGTGGGAGAGTTCAGCCCGCTGAGGGTGGTGCCATCCCTGGGTTGGTTGTATCAGAAAGCAGGCTGAGTGAGCCGTGGAGAGCTCTAAGCCACTAAGTAGCCTTCCTCCATGGTTTCTGCTTTAGTTCCTGCCTCCAGGTTCCTGCCTTGAGTCCCTGCCCTCAGTGATGAGTGTGATCTGAGAGCTGTAAGGTGAAACAAAGCTGCCCCTTCCCTGTCGCCTTTAGTCATGTTTTTTATGATAATAATAAAAACCCCAAATGGAAACAAGTAGGCATCTAGCCCCTCAGACATTTACTGCCTCTTCAGGGCAAAAGCTTTCAAACCCTGTCTTTCTAACGTGTGTGTGTGTGTGTGTGTGTGTGTGTGTGTGTGTGTGTGTGTGTGTGTGTGTGTTTATTTGTTCTCTCTCTCTTCTTTGAGAATTTCATACTACACTTATTCTGCATGACATAACCCAAGCCACAAACATCCCGTGTTCTCTCCCCTCAGCGGATGCTCTGTGCATCTTCCTATCTCTACATTTCATGTGGGAAAAATTCCCAGAGTTCAGGGACTTACTGAGGGGACATGGGGAGGAGCTTTCAAGGGAGGGAGAGAGGATGGACTTGTATAAAGGCTAAAAGGGGATAATGGAGCAGGAAGAGTTAAATTGGGCAGGGGTAGGGAAGGTAGGATAGAGGAGGGAAACTGGGAAGGAAAAGACTTTTTAAAAAGTCCTCTGCAAGAAGCATCCTGGAATAGATCTCACACATATGGAGAAGGAGCTACCTTACAAAGATACAAGGAAGCCCCTACCAGGCGCCAGAGCGGGCCCAGTAAGAAGCCTGGGGCCAGGAAAGGGTTACACCTTTGAGGTCCCAGAGGCCCCCCCCAGTCATTCCAGGCTCCCCACCCCCCCCAAAGCCCTCAGTTGCCTTCTGGTTTTGAATAGCAATACGAAGGAGGAGAAGTTTACCTTCTGGGCTCTGCTGAGGGTCCCTTGGAAGCAAGAGCTACCGTGGGCATCTGTTTACATTTTGAAAAGCAAGCAGAGCCCAAGAGAAAGGCCAATGGTAGGAATTCACTGTTGTTTAAAGTGTCACATCTTCAGGAAACCCTGGGTGTGTCCTTTCCCTTCCCTTCTTCCATCCCCCCAGCAAGGGTTTGTCTTTCTAGAGATGGGGTCTGGGTTGTTTGCTTGTTTGTTTGGCCTGATTTGCTTTTTAACCTAAATTTTTTTTTATAAAGATTTTTACTGATGGTTTATTTTAAAAAATGCCAGCGTCCGGAATGTCTGGACAATCAGTGTGCATGCTCTCGGAATCCCTGAGCTGCCTCTGAAGCAGGGCGTGCGTGACCACTGGCCTGGAAGCATCCTTGTCACCCTGGGTGGTCCTGCCAGCACCCCCAAGAGGGATCCTCACCTGGACTTGCATTCCCAACGCTTCATTTCCCTTGTTTTTGAGTCTTGTCAGAGTAGAGCAGGGTGTGGCATTTCACAGCTGGCTTCTTTGTGGTTCAGCCTGGTAGGTCTTAGGCTGGTCTCTTGATGCCTGGGGGAGTTCACCCTCTCCCACTGTTCCATACCTTCTCGTGTCAGGAGACACTACATTCATCCATCCTGCTGTTGGTGACCGTTGGCTTGTTCTAGGCCTTTGCCTGTTATGAGAAAAAAAAACGCCACTGGGGTCTCTTTAGTGCTTGCATCTTTTGCTTGTTTGTTTTCAGCCTGGTGTTCTCTGGTGTGGAGCTACGGACCATATGGACTCTCCCTCTTAAAGAGCGTTCCAAACGCGTTGTCTTGTGTGAGCTCTCCTGTACCCTGGCAGCTCTGTGTGCTCCATAGCCTCCCCTGGCCTTTGATATTACCAGTCCAGGCACTGTGGTCTGCATATGTCTGACCTCACTTGGGCCACCTGACACATCCCCTCGAAAACCGGGGATATCCTCTTTTCCTTCTCTCACTGGTTGTTTGTGTGCATTGTCTCAAAGCAGCCGTGCAACACACTACAGTACTGAAATCGTAACTGCTGGGGATTAAAGAGGGCACACGAGTGTTCGGTTGGTACTCCTCAGTGGACCTCTCCTCAGATTCACTTCATAGAACCATTCCATGAGAATTAATATCTTATTCTTTAATAATTCTCTTAGGATTATGTGCATACCTATGGGTTCGCTGACACAAGTTCATTGTCTACGGAAGCCAGAAGAGCGCGTCACATCCTCTGGCTATTGTGAGCCTCCCACGGTGGGCGGGCACCAGGAACCGAACTCTTCTCTGGCTCAAGAGCCGCGCATGCTCCAAGGTGCTAGAGCCATCTCCTCAGCCCAGGAAACCAACCCTTACATAGGGATCAATTTGTTAGCATTTTTTCACTTAGTATCTTATTTAAGGGATCTCTTCTCATCCTCAAATCTTGAAGGTTTTTCTCCTCTATCTTCCTCTGCGAGTTTTACAACTTTTGCTTTGAATTTGAGAGTCAGAATTAACTTGCAGTGTAGCGTGGAGGGAGGGATGGAGACTCCTTCTTTCCATAGGGCTCTCTTGCTGATTCCGCACCATGTGAAGACAGGACCATTCTCCCCCCACTGCAGGCTGTATGGCTGTGGCTGCATTCCTCTATTGTGATATGCCATGGTATGGGGGAGGGGCTGTCTATGGGCCCCAGATTCTGTCCCTTTGATATTTAATCTTAATTGTCAATGATCTTGGAAGGAGGACAGGCCTCTAGGCAAGTGTGTGTGTGGGGTGTTGGGTGGGAGTGGGGGTGAGGGGGGGGGCTGAGTGGCAGGGAGAGGGGAAGAGTGGGGGAGGGGGAGGGGGGAGGACCATGATTAGATCCACTTCCCTGGCTGCCTAAAAAGAAGGGAACCGAGAAGCAGCAGCACTCATCTCTGTTTCTTGACTGTGGATGCCACATGACGTGACTGCTGACTCCGCTGGCAGACCCATGCCTTTGTGACTTCTCCTCTGTGACAGACTGTGGTCTCAAACTGCGAGCCAAACTAAAACCATTCTCCCTTAAGTTCACTTGTTTTCAGATGTTTTGTCAGGACAGGGAGTTATTGAGTTAGGAGAGCATGTTGATCTATCTGCCCTGCACTTACATTCACCATCGGAGTCACGGATTCTTTACGCCTGATCATCTGATAAGTCTGGTCACTTTATTGTCTTTTAGACCACCCTCGCCATTTCTGGTACTGGGCATTTCCGTGTAAGCTTTGAATTAATTGACACATGCCTGTTGTAATTTTGATTGAAATGCCTTGACCCTGTAAATCTTGCCTTACATTTTAGTTACTTTTCTTTCCTCTCAGTGATGCTTTCTGCACAATGTTTAATGAGACAGTAAGATTGTCTCATTATTTAAGTATCATTTTCTAATTCTTTAATTCTTGGACCTTCTGTGTAATTAACTTAGTAATAAAATTATTCTAACTATAGAGATTCTTTTGGATTGTGTAAAAACATTTCTCTGGAAGGGGAGGGTAACTTCCTTTTTCCTTTGCAGTTCCTCTTTCCTTATTGTACTGTTTGAAGCCTCTAGTATAATGCTGATTTAAGACATTCCTGTTTCTGACCTCAGAGGGAACACTTCAATATTTCACTGTAAGGCAGAGTCTAAGGCTAGCTTTATGTACATATTTTATGACTCTTAGGAAGGTCTCTGGGATTGGGAACATTTTAAATCATAAATGGGTGCAGGTTTTTGTCAAATGCTATTTTTTGCATGTGTTGGAAATGACTGTGTGACGTTTCCTCCTTATGCAGTCGTGCATTTTGAATGGATTCTTCAGAATGACCTGGCATTCTAGTGGGGCTGTTTTCCTTTGTGATCCAATCTCAGAGTTATTAACGTTCTCTGCACTATTTCTGTATCTGGGACAGGAGAGGCCTCCTCTCAGGGTTAGCCTGGCCTCATGAACATATTCAAAGGGTTAGCCTGGCCTCATGAAGCAAGCACTCTGCGGTTTTATTCTCTCCAGATGTTATGTCAGAGTGCTGTCACTCCTCCCCTCAGAGCTTTGAAAATTCATGAGGTTCTAGCTGGTTGTTCAACAGATGCCACATCAGGAGACTGCACACTAAGAAAAAATTTTAAAAAGAGGCCAAAGGGCCTGTCCATATTTTCTCTTAGGAGAAAAGACTTCTTTTACATATTTATTCAGCAAAAAGCTATCTTGTCTGTAGTACATGGGGCACCACATGTGGAGGCCTTTCCTGGGATTAAATTTCTTCCTATAAGACCTTTTTTTGTTTTGGTTTGCCACTTTGTTTTGAAATTTTGAGACAGGGTTTCTCTGTGTAGCCTTGTCTGTTCTGGACTCACTTTGTAGACCAGGCTGGCCTTGAACTCACAGAGATCCAGCTGTGTGAGCCACCGTGCCTAGCTGTAAGACCTTTTTTCAATTCAGTTCAAAGTGTGTATTCAGCATCCTTTACCCTGCCCCTCCCTCCCTCCCGATGTGCTCCAGGACCTCAGGTCTGTGCCCCACTACCCCACATTCTCCTGACAGCTGGGACTCCTCCCCACAGCCTTTGGACTCCTCCCTTCATCCTCAGATCTCGCTCAGTCTAAGCCTCAACCCTGGCCATTCCTACCCAGGAGGCTCTTCAGTCCAGGACAGAGGTCCTGTCCTCACCTACTAATAGCCACCTGCATGTAGCCACACATTTATCCATGTGGTTGTTTATATTTTAATGTCTGGAGACTAAACACAGTACTTAAAATACTCAGGCTTGCAACCTGTGAGCGCGATGTCCAGCCCACCTTACAGCTTGATACTTTTCCAGTTTTCTCAGGAACATTCCACCAAATAGGGTGGAGCCTCTCAAGCTTTGGATCGAAGAACAAGGTCTGCATGAATTCTGGTTACCAAGGAGGCCTCATGACCAGCGCAAGGCCAGGCACACAGCCGACTCTGGGCAAAAGGCTGGTCATAGGCCAAAGCCTGTATTCACATTAATACTGATGCTGTTTCACCCCAGTGAGTCCCATGTACAGGGCCTGGTGCTCTGTCAGCACTGGAAAGTTGAACAAAGGAATGACCCAAAGTGGTATGAGGTGTTGTCCTTTGTAGAAGATGTGATCAGACAGACTTATCACCATGAGACGGCTTCTACAAGTTATTTCTACCTTCATTTTGTCTCCACCTCAAGCAGTCTTCCAGGACAATTATTTCTTGTTTTCATGAAAAATTAAAAGACCCTGGAGTGTTTATTTGGTGACTCTTCTATGGGAGGGGGGCAGGATTGATGATGTTAATAATGAAAAGAACATGAGCTGCCTTATTTCATTTGAAGTCTTGGCTGAGATGACTGTAGATGCTAAGCCTCCAGGAGGAAGAATATGGACTGGTTCCATGTCTCCTCTTCCTATAGTGCCAAACAGGATTGCAGTAGGACCATGACATGGGAATCTGCTGGGGACCCACAGTGCTAAACTGGAGGACAGCCCCCACCGGACTATGACATGTGTGAGGGTCCCCTAGGCAATACACACTGGCTAAGTTTTTATTTATGGTTAGGGCCTGAGCCTTGTTCCTCATCTGAGCCTGGTTCCCATCTCCTTCTCTTCTCATGACCACTCTGAAAGGTAGATGGTATCATCACTAGGTAGTCCATGCGGGTCTAGGCCAGGACATTCCTGCTCAGAGAGGACAAGTGACCTGCCCATGGCTCCTGGGTATTAAGTGGTGGCCTTCCTGTGTCACCCTGAATCATGACACATGAACTTGTCTTTTCGTAGAGATCAGTAAGGAAGGAAATTACTTGGGTAATTTCTGGCATAAGTTATATGTTTTAACAATTAAAGTGTATTATTATTGTGTACGTGTGACAGTGATTGTACACCTGCCACAGCGCACACGTGGATGCCAGGATATGACTTTGTGGAGTTGATTCTCTCCTGTTAGATCATGCCAGTTGGCCAAGGTCACATGGCCTCACACTGTTACCAGATGGCGTTGCTGCATCCCCAGGCAGTACCAGCTCCTCCGGAGTCCTTTCTCCTTTAGACAAGGACCCGCAAGGTCTTATGAAAGTTTAATGTGTCCAAGTGCACAGTGACCTGAGGCTTTTGTTTTGTTTTAATAAATTAGTTTGCAGTCCCCACCAATACCAGATGAATAAATTAGTAATAAGTTGTCTCCTGGGGGCTATTGGCTTGATGGACAACAGGCTGGAGGGCCACCTTCTCTTCTCTGTGGTTATTTTTATAGGGGGGGCGTCGCCTATCATTCACTGTTTTCCTTATGACAGTTTTCGAGTTTGCCCAGTTTTGCAGGGTTTCAAGTGGATGGTGAGTTTTTAGCACACTGGGAGCAGTAAGAGCCCTCAGCTCACCTCCTCAGAGACATGGCTGGAGTTAACCTGCTCTTTGCACTGAACCCGGTCTATAGGGGACTTTAAAAGGATTAGAAGAATAAGCCAGCTTGCCAAGGCCTGTGGGTCCTGGAGGTTCACTTGTCACAAGTGTGACCTATGTTAATGAGAGTGCTGTCACGTTGGGGTGGGGGTGGGGGAGAAAGGAGAGGCTGGTGCTGACGATGATGTAGTGTTGCTCCAGTTCCTCCCTAGGGGAAGACATAAGCAATGTCAACTCTTTGTCTAAGGTCCTACAAGCTGAGGCACACTGTGTGGAAGCTCCCTCCTGGGAACGGAGTCCTGGGCTTCCTTATAGAGCCCAGGTGAGCCGCAGGTTACAGGGCGTGCTTCCGTGTTCCCAACCAGCCACACCTGGCATGAGGCGTTTCCTGTGATTGCTTAGATGCCCCCATCTCCTAGTCTTCCATGGTGTGTGTGCTCTAGCCCCTCTCACACCACATGCAATTTAAGGTGGAGCGGCACGCAACAGCCAGCCGCCCCTGTGATCCATCCAATCCCTCTATGAAGAATGCAAACAGCCATTGCACCCAACTGCCCAACTGGGCTGATGGTTCTGCTGGAGGGCTCAGCCGGACTCCACAAGATGGCAGCTGCTTGGCCCAGGGGACAATCACTCAAAACACAAATAGCGTTTGCACACCAGACACTGTGACTCACTGTTGGCATGTGTCATCCAGGGGTTCTCATGCCTACCACCAGGACAGAGAACGGTTTATCTCCGCTCCTCAGCAACAGGGGACAGAAGCTCAGAGCATTGGAGTCAACTTCCTCAAGTCTCAGCACTTCTCCAGAACTTGCACTCAAGCCTGGTGCGTTCTGGCTCCTGGAACTGAGGGTTGGCCTCAACAAGCCATGCCATGCCAAACACGCCTGCAGGTCCCTTCCCAAGGGAGGCCTTGCTGGCTTTGTGAGAGGCTCTGCACTGGGGTGGAAGTTGGTTCACCAATAAGAGCACCTCGTCAGTGGTCTACACGCTCTGCGGGATGCCATGCTGGCTATGCTTGGGCCCTGGTGGTACACAGGCTCCAGCCTTATCTCCAGAGCAGTTTAAACTGTGACCTGGAGTGGGAGTGAGCCAACCCGGGGGGTGGGGAAGAATTGTCCTCACGGAAAGAATATCTAGTGTTTGTTGTAGACACTGAGGGAAGAGAGGCCATGGGAGCCAGAGGAGCCATCTGTCATAGCAAGGGTGACAAGCAGAGGAGCTTTAACAGGTGAGGGGCCCAAACCCCACTTCACCAAGACATGAAGTCATGAGGTGAGAAGCAGAGCAAGTCCTTGCTCTCAAAAAAAAAAAAAAAAATCCTGATCTGGTAGGGAGTGGAACAGATGGCTGAGAAAAAAAAATCAATGCCAGAGAGCAAGGTGCAAAGGTCACTCCTTGGCTAGAGAAGGAAAGTGAAGTGTGTGTGTGTGTGTGTGTGTGTGTGTGTGTGTGTGTGTGTGTGTGCGCGCGCGCGCGCGCGCACGTGCACATGCACATGCACATGCACCTCTGTTCAGTGGATACTCTATGTGGTGTGTGGCATAGAAGAGCCACTGCAAAGGCCATGAGGTGGTCATGATGGGGCACAGAAGGGGAGTGTGAGTGCAGGCCTCAGTGTGGCTGGAGTGCTGTGCTCACATCAAATGTCATGTACAACCGGTAATTTCCAGGGCAATTTGCATTAGCCTTCTATATGCCTGGAGCCTTTTGTGTGACTGGAGCCTCCAGGAGGGCTTTGCCTGAAATCGGCTGGGCTTGGTCTAAGCTTTTGACCATCTTTCTGGGCGGCTGAGGAGTAGGGTTGGATGCCTGTGTGGCTGGGACAGGGTGGCTCTTGCCACCATCGGTGTTGCGCATGGCAATGAATTGACAAGTGGAGGCAACGGTGGGAGGAGCTGACCGGTCTGGAGACGTTGGCAAATGCCTGTTCTTGATTTGACATGGAGCCTGCGTCTGGGGATAGTAGGGACCTCAGGGAAAGTTGGGCAGTGTTAGAACAGGGGTGTTTGCACACAGTCAGGTCAGGGGCATCCTTTCCAGAGGAGAAGGGATGGCGTGGCTGTCATCTAGCTTAGCTATGGGCCAGCAGAAGATGTGGACAGCCCGTCCATCCTGGGGGTTAGTTTCTGCATTCCCCTCTGTGGAGCAGGCCCATCTCTCGTCCACCCATGTGCAACATTAGCTTCCATGACATTTATGGGAGCCCTCACTGTAGCCTTCGTCAGAGAGTAGTTTTAAAAATCTTTCCTTCACCCCAAAGGAAACCCTGTGTCCGTTCCTTACAAAGTCATACTCCACTTCCTTCCAAGCCTGTGAGCGCTCTGTTGCTGGATTGTTCTGTTCTGACCTTTCATAAAAATAAGGTCATACAATGTGTGTATGCATATGTGTGCATGTGTGTCTATATGTGCATGTTGTGTGTACACGTGCCTGTGAGAGTGTGTCTGTGTATCTGTGTGTGTACATGTGCGTGTGAAAGTGTGTTTGTATATCTGTGTGTGTACATGTGCCTGTGAGAGTGTGTCTGTATTTCTGTGTGTGTGTGTGTGTGTGTGTGTGTGTGTGTGTGTGTGTCTGTGTCTGTGTTTGTGTCTGTGTGTCTGTGTGTCTGTGTGTCTGTGTCTGTGTATACTGGTGTGGGAGCTCATCCTTATTCTCTTGAGACAGGATCTCTAACTCCTCCTAGAGCTGGGCTGGCAGCCACCAAGCCCCAGCTATTCTCCTGCCTCTACCCCTCATAGTTCTGGGGTTATAAGCTGTGCACAGCTGCACCTAGATTTTTACTTAGCTACTGGGGATTCGAACTCAGGTCCTCATGCTTGCAGAGCAAGCACTTTGATCTACTGAGCCATCTCCTTAGCTCAATGTGGCCTTTTAGGATTCGGGCATTTTACTTGGTTTCCTGTTTTCAGGACTCATGCATGCTGTGGTCTGGTGACACTCTGCTCCCCCTTATAGCCCAGTCCATTCTACCTATAGATTTATTGCATTTTATGTCTCGCTGCTGGACTTTGGAGCCATTGTCTCAGCACCTGGCTGCCAGGAACAATGCTGCCATAGATGGTTATAGACCAGTCTCATCTAGAAAGTGTTTTCAGGAGTTGGACTATTAAGTGGTAACTGCTTACTCTTTGAGGGAGCTGCCAGCCTCTGCTTTTGAACCCTAATTCTCAGTCCCTGGTATGTGTGAGACCCCTCCATCTCCACCTCATCGCTGTTCACAGTTGGCTTAGAACTTTCCTGACAGTCACCATGTTAGGAGTTGACCATGGTAATGCCAACGACCCACGAGTGGGCTCAGGAGCAGGGTCCTCTCCTCTGTCCATATTCAGCCTTGTTTCAACCTGCAGCAAGGGCTGGCGCTCTTGGCCTTGGTTACATTTGTCTAATGGGTGAGGGAAGAAATGATTTCCAAGGCTGGGATCCAAGTGGTCCCCAGGGGCTCAGTTTGGCTGAGACATTTAAACCGCACATGCAGGCTTTCCTGCTGAGCTGCTGCGAACTGCAATCAAAGACCCTTTGTGTTATTCGGGCAGCTGGAGGAAGGCTGCTGAGTGGTCTCTGGTGTGTGCATGGTGCAGCTGGCCAGTGTGTGCCTTGTTTGACTCTAGTCTGGGCATCCCTGTTTCGGGTGGCTTCTGAGACTTCAGAGACTGATGCTGTTTCCTTCCCCAGAGAGAGTAGAAGCCTGGGGTTTTCAGTCAGGCCTCTGTGGAGGCTGGTCCATCCCAAGCCTTTCTGGGAACATTTGCCTCTGCGCTGTACGACCCCAAACACACACACTTGACCTTCCCAACCCCCAAACCTCATGTCTTTCCAGGTTGAATGTGTTACAAATTTTTAAAGACCTGATTCTAGCTCTTTGGTTTAGGGTACCTTTTGATCAAACTCTTTGTGTATATGTGTAGTGCATGTGTGTTACATGTACTCGATTCTGTTGGTGGGTATGTCTGTGTGCAAGCATGTAGAGGTCGAAGTCAAAAAATAGCAGGTGTCTTCCTCTACAACTCTCCAGCTTATTGCCTTGAGCCTGGGTCTCTCCATAAATTCTTAGCTTGTCCTTTGGGCCAGGATGGCTTGCCAGTGCCTCTCTGGATCCAGCTTTCTGTGAATCCCCAATGCTGGGTTACAGGCATGCATGATATACTGTGTCATTGCTCTGCCCTTTGACCAATTTCTTAATAAAAATAAGTAAAGGTATAATTCAAGGCATTGAGTGAAGTTGTCTTACCACACAGCAGCACTTCAGCCAAGCCCAGGTCACCTTTGTCACTTAACAGGAGGTAAGGGACTCTTCTCGCCCCTGACAGCTGCGAATCATGCCCTGACTCTGGAGGCAGCTCTTAACATGGGATCCTGAGCTCTCCAGCCATCTGTGCCGGCTCCTCGCTCTGGGCTTGCTGGCCTCAGGAGCTCTCTGCAGCCTTCTACTTCCTTAGCAGAGGACAAGTGGCCCCGGCCACCTCAGGGTGTACTTCCTACCTGGTACACAAACCCTATGTGTGAGTCAGGTATGCAGGCAGCTACCCTGTGCTGCAGCTTGGGGCTGTGAGGATTTGGTGGAATTGACGAGAGTGCAGTTCCTGCCCCTGGGAGATGCTGCATGCTTGTGTGTTGGTTTGAAGTTAAAGCTCAGTGAAGCATGCAAAGGACTTAGCACAGAGTCAGCTGGCATCAGAGGCGTGACACGTAGTCACCTCCTTACTTTGGGGCAGTTGGGGTCAAGTTCATGACACAGTTACATGGGCAGCTTGTGACATTTAGTATATGCGTGTGACCATCCGGTCAGTTCCTGTATCTCTCCAGAGTGCTCCATGCCACCCAGGGAGGATGAAGCTCCTCATCTCTCCCAGCCTCTGGCAGCCACTCAGGTTTCCATGTATGTGGATTGACCTATAAATGAACACACATGCATGTGCGTGCACATACACACACAAACACATATGGACATGTGTGCATACATGCAAATATGTGCACACACATAGCACACCTGCAGATACATGCATGCATGCGCATGCAAACATGTGCATGAATACATGCACACAGGCCCACACACACATCACACATGCATGCACACATAGACCCTTGTGATTGGTTTTTCAAGGTTTGGAGTTGATCTTGTAGCATGAAGCAGTGTGTCCTGGTGGGTCAGGAAGCCCAAGTAGGGCCATAGTGGAAAGTTCAGTGTAGAATTACCCAGCGTCCCAGAACCCTCAACACTACACACATGCCTGAAAGAAGCAAAAGAAGAAACTCCAAAAAATACAACAGTTAAGAAACACTCATCAGCAATGTCCCAGCAGCCACAGGCACCAACTCCATGTGCTGTCACCCAGCACACGGCTCACAAATGCACCATGACCGCCCAGTTACCCTGGTTTTCCAGGAAGTTCTTCCGTATTTAGGAGACACATCTCTTTCTGACCACAGAGCCTGCCTCAGTCCTTCTCCTGACTCCTTCTGTTCATGAATTCATCCACCGATTCCTTCCCAAGCTGCCTGCTCCAAACAGGCTTTCAGGAATGGGGGAGAAACTGACAAAGCTAGTCAGTGAGATGGCATGCTTCCAGAAGGGATGTACGTGTGTGTGTGTGTGTGTGTGTGTGTGTGTGTGTGTGTGTGTGTGTGTGTGTGGTGTGTATATGTGTGTCTGGTATGTGTGTGCACTTGTGTGTGGTGTGTGTGTGTGTGCTTATGTGTGTGGTGTGTGTGTATGTGGTGTGTGTGTGTGTGTGTGTGTGTGTGTGTGTGTGTGTGTGTATGAAGGTAAGATGGTGAGATTTCCAGGGTTTGAGGACAGGGCAATACTACGTCGTCTCACAGCTAGAGGACTGCTGAGGAGGTAGGCAGTAGGTGGTGGAGGGACCAGGATGGCCTAGGAAAAGTGGACATGGTGAATCCCCATGCTCCAGTGTCTTGGCCACATTTTGTCACTATCTCCTGTCCTCAGCAGAGGCTGGTCTTACCAGGAAATGGACCAGAGCTGCAAGGCAATGGCATGCACCAAGGCAGTGAGAGCTCAGTGGCGCTGTGTGGGAATGCAGCCCCCAATGTCACGTGGCTTCAGGAAGAGAGGAAAGGGGGCTGGCCAGGTCTTTGCCTAGTAGCCTAATGGGCTAGACCTCTGTTCCTGTGAGGGGTGTTCCTCACAATGCTGGCCATCCTCAAGGCCACCCAGCAGACAGACCACCAGGAGTAGCCCCTAGAGGAGAGGCCACCATCATAGCCACTGGCTGTTCTGGCTCTGTTGGACACCTTCATCTCGCTCTGTTGCTTCTGTGATGATCAGCAAAGGAAGCAGAGCCAGCAAGGAAGGGGCCCGAAGCAAAATCAGTTCCTGAGAAGATAGAACACACACACACATGCCTCTGCTTGCTTCTCAGGGTCCTTCGCTCCCCAGGGCAGGCAGGAGGGGTGGGGTGGGGGGAGGTCTCCTCTAAGCACAGTATATTGTGTGGTCACCAAATTTATACAATTTGTGAAAGAGCCAAAACTTGGTAAACCTTCCGGAACATGCTGTGTTCTGGAAGATTCTGAGCTGTACCCGTTCTTGGGCTGGTTCCCATGGGTGAACTTAAGCCAAAGAGAATCCTGGCTTGTTTCCATTTGGTTCTCACCTACTTACCAAGCCCTGGCTGGGGCCTCCTGGACTCTGTTTTAAAACCTTTATTCCATCTTCATCCTTATGGTCAAGTAGCCATGATGGGTGTACAAGGAACAAACCTATAAGGCAAGAGTGAATTATAAACTGAGCTAAAGGCCTGCTTTCAGGGTGGGCAGAGCCCGAGACCCAGGCTGCAGGCTGCGGGCAGTGTGGGAGAGTGATATGGGCCTGTGCCCTGGGGGATGTGAGAGACCAGACTGGGAATGTTAACCAGTTATTTCCTGCATTTTTACACTCAGAGGAACCAGTAGTACTTTTTCTCTTAAGTCATTTCCAAAGGGCCCACCCAGAGCGCAGCAGTTGTAATATGGACCAAATCCTCATACTCCTAGTTTTTGTCAATAAAGCTTTATTAAAACATAGTCACATACATTGATTTGCTTATCAACTTTGGCTCTGCTCTCATAGCCAGACTGGGTGGCTGGTGCCCAGCAGGGTGGCCATCAGAGCCCTTTACAGTTGTTGCCGGCCTTTAGAACAGACATCTGCCCATCACTGACCTCAAAATGAAAGGAGGGCATGCAAGCTTTTAAAACACAAACTCTTTTGGCTTAGAGTCTTCCAACATAAAACAAAGCAAGATGCCTGCTTTTTTTGTATATAGATGTGTGCACGTGTGTTTCTGAGTGTGCAGATGCGCTCGTGCATTTTGTGTGTGTGTGTATGCACAGGTACATGTGTGCTTGGGTAGGTGTCCCACAGATGTGTGGAGGCCAGTGGTCAACTTCAGATGTCGTTCTTCAGGTATTATCCTTGTGTTTTTGAGAGAGGGTCTCCCACTGGGACCTAGGTCTCACCAGGTTGGGCCAGGCTGACTAGACAGGGAGCTGTAGGGACCCCTGTGTCCCCACTTCTCAGAACTGGGATTGAAAGTGTGCACTGCCACAGCTGGGATGGCACGCAGGTCCTCTTATATGTCGGGGACTTCATCCATTGAGCTGCCCCCCACCCCCTTTGCCCCAGGATATCAACCTTTGTTTGTCTTCAGCTGTCGCTGGCATCATGGAAGGAGGCGACCTTGCCTTCTGGTTTTAAAAAGTCCAGGCACATGGATCTTGAGTCAGACTTTTGCCTACATTTGTACTTGGAGAGCCGAGGTCTCCCCAAATGCTTCCTTCCCTGCCCTCTATTCTGTAAGACATAAATTTTTTTTTTTGAGAGCTTCTCTAGAAGCAGCTTTCAAGCCCTTGTGAAGACGTAGGTGGCTTCTTGCCTGAGCATTTGTCTGTTGGCTCTGAGGTAATCTAGAAGCATCTAAACAACAGGAAAGGTGGTGCCGGCAGTAACACTTCCTCCTCAGATTGCTTCCTGGCTGTGTTCATGCCCTGCCCAGGCCCAGCATCTCTAGGGCCTCTGGAGTCACAGATCTGCACTCAGTTTTGCCTGGGGGCCTGGCCATCTGCCTGGAGGCCTGACGACCACTGGCAGAATCACAGGCCGATTCTGAGCAGATGGTGCTCTCGTTAGAGCATTGAATTTCCCACAATTCACCTGAGAAAGGCCATCAGTGATGTCTCGCTTTTTCCTTCTGGTTTCAGAGGTGGCATTGGTGGCCATTTTTCTTTCCTTCATTTTAGTATTACTGCTGGGTCCAGGGCTTCAGACAGCTAAGGGAATATGGTGGCGTAGAGGTTTTCAGAACCAACTTCTGGTCCGATCTTGGAGAGTTCTATTACCTTTGCAGTACAGCTATTAGGAAGCCTCCGTTTTCAAGATAAGAAATAGTCATTAGCATTTCTTAACAGGAGTGCATTGAGCCTGGCCTTGCAGCTCTTGTTCTGTTTGGCAGTTTTTGGGAAGCTATTGCACGACTAGGATTGCCAACTATAGAATTTCTCAGAGCCTTTGCTGTGCTAGCACGGAGTAGGGCTTTTCAAGAGAGGCTTTTGCAGTGTAGACAGTGCTTCTTAGCTGCTTCTTCATACACAGAGCATCCCTCTGCAGGGTCACCTGGAATACTCTGAAGACAACACCATTGTCCTGAACTAGTAGGTGACACTAGCCGATGGTGTCTGAGGGTGAGCTAAGCCAGATAGCCTGGGCTCCGTTGCCTGCCTCAGTCACAGACGCTGAGTATTTGTGCTGCACCGAGGCTCCTGCTTCCTGGAGCTATTAACTCCAGAAGGAACCAGACGTTTTCAGTAGCCTCCCCTTGGGCACCCAGGAAAGTGTAGGTGTGGGATACAGTTGTCACTCTTCCAAGCTTAGCCAGACTCTTGTCTCTTCTTCTTGTGCTTGCACCTCCACCTGCCAGTGAGAGGGGAGATGTGGGTGGGGCCTGGGCGTGTTCACAAGCTCAGGACCCCGGGAGGCTCGGAGTCATGACACCAGTGGTTTGTCCTGTTTCCAAGTGTACGCCGAGCCTTGGTCTCTTTGCTCATTCACCGCTCTGCTCTGCCAACTTGCTGGTTCTGGCGTGGTGCAGAGTTGTGAGCTGTGTGGGTCTAGGAGGTATATTTTTTTTAATAGAAAGACCCCTGTTCACTCCACATTGGACAGTCACGGGGAGAGTTTCTGTCAAAGTGAGCTGTGACGGGATCCAACATGTATGTGTGTGTGTGTGTGTGTGTGTGTGTGTGTGTGTGTGTATGTGTGTATGTGTGTGTGTGTGCATATGCTCACCAAAAGGGAGGGAGCTGCCTGCAGTTCCCAAAACCAGAAAGGCATGTAATATTACTGTCTCCTACTTTTTGTGTGTGTGTGGGGGGGCAGTGTGGGAGTTGAGACAAGGTTTCTCTGTGTAGCCTTGGCTATCATAAACTTGCTTTGCTGACCAGGCTGGCCTCGAATTCACAGAGATCTGCCTGCCTCTGCCTCCCTGCGTGCTGGGATTATGCCACGCCCTACTATGTCACCTACTTCTTAATAAACATCTTAGCATCCCTAGCAGCCCTCACCCCTTACAGTGGCCAGTTCCTGCCTTTGTGCTCAGCAGTGTGATTAAGAGAGGTCTTGGGCGGGGGGAGTGCTGCCCATGCCCCTGGAGGTTGTACTAGCCTGCCTTTACTGAGCATGCTTGACGCCAACATCAAGCTGTTGCCATTACTCAGTGGTTCTCCAGGTGTGCCCTCAGAGCGGCTGCTTTTGCATGTGAGAGACTTGAAACTTATGTTTGGTCTTGTAGGTTCAAACCCATGCATGCTGGGCATGTAGGGATGTGCTGCCTTACCACAGGCAATGGGTCTCTTGGCTCCTGATGCTTTGCAAGATTTTGTTCCAGGTCACATTGGTGGTTTAGTTCACAAACCCCTATGTCCGCCCTCCCCTTTCTCTCTGATGGCAGCTTGTGATCCGCTGAGGGGAGTATACAGTATATGCTCCATCCGTCACCCAGTGCATTCTCACTGCTTATGACCAGGAGAGTGACTGCATAGTCATCACACAGTGGTGATGTTTTTGGAGCTGTTAGGGTTGGTGCCTGGGTCCTGGCAGCCTTGATAGGTCTGGCTTGGCCACCAGTCTTCACAGGACAATTAAAGACAAAGTAAAAGCAGAAAAGGGAGATTTATTCTGTGTAGGCACACTGGGAAGAGGAATAGAAGTTTAGTGACCGTCCAAGACTGTCTTCTCGGTGCTGACATGAGATTTAGGTTTAAATAGAGGGCAAGAGGTCTGCATAGCTAAGCCATACTGGTCAAGGTGTGGTCCCGCCCATCACTGATAAGCCATTGTCTCAGGTCCTGCCCATCACTGGCCCATCACTGTCTTAAGTCCTGCCCATCACTGGCCCATCACTGTCTTAAGTCCTGCCCATCACTGACCCATCACTGTTTCAGGTCCCACCCATCACAGGCCCATCACTGTCTCAGGTCCTGCCCATCACAGGCCCATCACTGTAGTGGCTCCAGTCTCTCCTGCAAGGGGGTCTGACAGGCCATCAGAACTGAAGGAAATCTCTTCCTGGGGGATAAGTTCCTCTCATCAGTACCAGGCTTCAGCCTTTCCCTTCTCCCAGTATGAGATTCCTTGGGGAGAAACCACACTTCCTTGGAGTCCATTATCTCAGTGGTCTGTTAGTGGACAGGAAGGCATATATGTTTATTACATCTTAGTTTCTCCAGGCATGGGTCCAAGGGTGAAAATGGTGCTCCACCTGCTGGAGTTGAAATGGCATAGAAGGTTCTAGCCCATGTCAGGAGTCCAGGACAGAGCATGACATAAAGCAGGTCCACTTATGCCCACTGCTGTATCCTGTGACACAGGGCCTCCAGCCTTCAGCCCTGTCTACCTGTGGTCTGCCATCCATCATGGCTCAAGGCTGTCCCTCAGTGATGCCTCCAGGACTCTTGTCACAGGCACACACCGCTCTTGACTACGTCCTCTGTTCTGTCCTTTAAATTCCAGCCTATGATCTTTCAAATTCAAGTGTACGGAACCCCTGCTAGCAAATTAGTTTTTCATGTATCAATAGTTAACAAGGGTAATTTTTAAAATCAGAATTATCTCTTGCTTATTTTCAGCCAGTGGAGTGTGGCTGCTGATAGGTATGTGCTTGTCTGTGTGGGGGTGTAGCGGTCATAAACCGGCACCATGGCACCTCTGTGCTACACCCTGGTCTGACATGTTCTCTTTTTTTTTTTCCTGGGCTCTCCAGCATCTGTGGCTGGTTCTACCCTGACCCTGTACCCCCAGGAAAGCCATGCTTTTGTCAGTCTGCACCCTTTAGCCTCTCTCACTTTGGACTCCAGTGCCTGAGTGTAAAGTCGGTCCCACCTCACCCACCCCGGCCTCCTTCGCAGCACTGTCTGAGAGTTCTCTTTGCAGCAGGGTCCTGTCTTGGCTCCTCCTGGTTTTCCTTGCGGTTAGCAAGCTCTGTCGTGTGGGTGGTCCCAACACCACTTCGGAACCCTCAGCCTGGCACCGCTCTTACCTCCATTGTGAGGTTCCTTTGGCATTCTCAGTTGGATTATGGGAAAAGAAAGGACTCTGTACAGAATGTCGAGTTCTAGATCGCATGCTGCAGTTACTATGGGGCTTGCTTCCACGCCTGACCTTATTCTCTCATAAGCATGCGTATCTTACCCAGAAGAAGCTAGCACCTTGAAGGATGATGTCACCTGTTGCTCCATCTGGAAGTCTGGGTTGTCCTGGTGCAGAGCAGCTCTCTCCAGACACTCAGTAAGTGAGTTTGTGAGTGAATGAATGAATGAGGTAATCAAGGAGAAAGCAAATTTCCCCTGTGGTCTGGTGCAGTCGGTGCCTGCCCACCCTGAGGCTACTAGGTCACAGGTGTCTGGCTTCATTCCCCAGGGGGGTGAGGGGGTGGTCTCTTCTCATGGCATTTAGAAGGTGGGGAAGGAAAGAGAGGGCGGGGCTGCTGGGGGAGAAGCAGAAGTGCCCACTGTTACTATGCTTGGGTATCAGAGGGATGGGCTGGGGTGATTCTGGCTCCTCCCCTGCAGCTCTGCCTCCTGGGATCTCCAGCTGAACTAGTGGTGTTCATTCACGCAGCCCTGAGTGTCATAGGATGAGTCGCAGGGCAATAGTTGAGGGGTTGGGAGGTCAGAGAGTGAGGACCCTAAGAATAGGGGCTTGGCATCAGGATTTTCACATGGTAAGGCCTGGGTTTCAGGGAAGCCAGCTGGGTGTTGGATCCAAAACTGCTTTGGACTCTCGTCTCTATGGGCACTATGCATAGGTTGCCCCTGAGCCTAAGGTAGGACAGGTGGGGCTAGAGTTGCCCAAGGGACTGGACATATGCCTGCATGTAAACAAGTCTTCAAAGTAGCCAAGGACCTTCCATCGCTTGAGAATCTCAGGAGGGAAGCCTCTCCCAAGGTTACGACAGGGGTAGTGGGAGGCAGCCACTAGCAGTGGAAGCTGGCATTACAGCAATTAGCTGCTAATGCCTCAGAGGTGGCAGAAGCAGCCAGGCAGTTAGCACTGCTGTGTTACTTAGAGACCTGCTAATGGGACCCACTAATGAGGCCTTTGCACCTCCTGAAGGTGGTATCTGTCCCTCCAGGGAGAGGCTCCAGAGAGAACTTACAGGAAGGAAACAACTGGATGCTCACCTGTTCCCTCCCTCTGTAGACACACCCACAGTCCTTATTAAATGTTTACCAAGCTATGCAGAGGGCACATGCCCATGTGTCGGCACAGTCATGGGGTGGAGGTAGGTTGTCTGGTGGGCTGCATCTGCTCAGGTACCGCAGGCTCTCTCTCCTACTCAGCGTGGTCCTCACATCTCAGCTTAAGATGGATGAAGGTGATCTCTCTCCAAATGCTGGGGCATGCATGGTAATCTTTCTGTTCCTGGCCTCCCACTGGGCCCTGGGTTTGAGACAGTCGGGGTAGGAAGAGGCAAAGGGCCCAACTACACAGCTTTCAGACCTATGCAAGCCTGTCTTACTTCTCTCCCACGAAACTCTTTAATATCCTGATGGTGTGAGGCCGTGAGAAGCAACTTCCCTGTGCTGTGTGATTCACTAGACGGCACAGACGGAGTGTTTCACAGTAGCTCGCTGCTCAATTGTTGACCAGGGTCAAGTGCCTTATGGAATCCTGCTTCTCACCGCTGTCATCCCTCCTGTGGGACAACTTGTGACCTGCCATCCCTCCTGTGGGACACCCTGGACCTGCCATCCCTTCTGTGGGACACCTTGTGACCTGCCATCCCTCTTGTGGGACACCCTGTGACCTGCCATCCCTCCTGTGGGACACCTTCTGACCTGCCATCCCTCCTGTGGGACACCCTCTGGCTTGCAATCCCTCCTGTGGGACACCCTCTGACCTGCACAGCCCACTCCACAGTGATACTACTTTTCTCTGGCATTCAGTAGACCAGCTCTGCACAGCGTTTCCAATCTTTTCTGCTGGCAGAGTCAGTGGGAATATAGCCCAGACTCTAGATCAGGGCCTCCCTGGTCCTCATCCTGCATGTAATGTGCTTATATTCCCTGAGCCCAGGGGCTTGGGCCTCCCCTCCCCCATCAGAACCTTGTCCTCCTGGAGCATCCAGTGGGGATGAGGATGGGAAGAGCGGAGGCCTGCATGATCATGCAAGCACACATGAGCATGCGTGTGATGTGACACTCGCGGGAGGCGTGGGGGTGGGATAAAGACAGATGAGAAGGTGGGCAATGGAGACTATCTGGGACCGTCTTCTGTAGATGAACACACTCCATTCCCACTAACCATCTATTCCCTGTCTCATAGGCAACTACAGCCCCAGGAAGGCAGGGGCTCAGTATCTTCCCTTCCTCTTTGACTCTGTTCCTGCCTCAAATGCCTGGTGCACAGTTGGCACCAATGCATATTTGCAGAATGGTAGAGTGAATGAGCGAGTGCATGGATGAACAAATGCATGGATGAACGGATGCATGGATGAATGGATGCATAGGTGAACGGATGCATGGGTGAATGGATGCATGCGTGAACGGATGCATGGATGAATGGATGCATGGATGAGCAGATGCATGGATGAATGGATGCATGGATGAACAGATGCATAGATGAACGGATGCATGGATGAACAGATGCATGGGTGAATGGATGCATGGGTGAACGGATGCATGGATGAACAGATGCATGGGTGAAAAGATGGATGGATGAACAGATGCATGGATGAATGGATGCATGGATGAACAGATGCATGGGTGAACGGATACATGGATGAACAGATGCATGGGTGAATGGATGCATGGGTGAACGGATGCATGGATGAACAGATGGGTGGATAAACAGATGCATGGATGAACAGATGCATGGATGAGTTCTTAAGTGAAAGGATCAATAGCCAAAGTGTCCCTTGCTTTCCTTTGTGCAGTGAAGATAATTGTGTGTCAGAGACCCAGGGAGCTCCTCCCTAAACCCATGCTGGCCATAGAGGGCTGGAGGGTGAGGTTGGGTGAGCCAGCCAGGCAGTGACAATACTGATGGTGATAATGAGAATGCTGGAGGAGGAAGAAGAAGACATGGTGGAGTCACAGGACAAAGATCCCCATCACCACGACAGACCATAGTGCAGAGGGCACAAGGATAGTTGGAAAATGGCCAACACTTTGGTCTGGTATTAAGCATTAGAGCCAGGACGGAGGCCAGGGCTGCCTCTGGCCTCTGTTCTCAGCAGTCACAGCTATGAGTGTGCACTGTCACACAGGCTGGGCAGTAATGATAGAAGAGCACACCAGCCATGAGTGTGTACTGTCACACAGGCTGGGCAGTGATGATAGAAGAGCACACCAGCCATGAGTGTGTACTGTCACACAGGCTGAGCAGTAATGATAGAAGAGCACACCAGCCATGAGTGTGTACTGTCACACAGGCTGGGCAGTAATGATAGAAGAGCACACCAGCCATGAGTGTGTACTGTCACACAGGCTGGGCAGTGATGATAGAAGAGCACACCAGCCATGAGTGTGTACTGTCACACAGGCTGAGCAGTAATGATAGAAGAGCACACCGGCCATGAGTGTGTACTGTCACACAGGCTGAGCAGTGATGATAGAAGAGCACACCAGCCATGAGTGTGTACTGTCACACAGGCTGGGCAGTAATGATAGAAGAGCACACGGGCCATGAGTGTGTACTGTCACACAGGCTGGGCAGTAATGATAGAAGAGCACACGGGCCATGAGTGTGTACTGTCACACAGGCTGGGCAGTGTCGATGTAGGAGGATAGCAGAACACAGACTACACAGTCAGTTTGTTTCCCCCAGCAAGAGAACACTGGAGCTGGGGCTGAGCCAGAAGTGATGTGACTAGCTTCCTGTGTTAAAGCTCTGACACCAGGTAGAAGCCCAGAGTAGGCATCTAGGGCTGAGATGCTGGTAGCTTGGCCAGGGTCCTAGTGATTTGAGAGACTTGTGGTTTAATCCATGTGCGTGGCTTTTTACCCCAGCTGCTAAGAGGCTTGGGCTCCTGCAGAGCTCACGTGGTGTTTCTTGTGGGAACCTACTAGTTATCTCAATGGATACCCTACCCAGACTCCCTCTGAGGCTCCCTTATCCTTCCAAAGTGTGTGCCTCTCTGGTGGCCACTACAAGGTACAGAGGAAGTGAGATGTTGTGCACAGGTGCAAATGCACCTGTCCACGTCTGCATTGCGTGAGCTGGAGGTTTACAAGACTTGGCCTGTTCCCACCCTGTGTCCTGTTGTGCTGAGATTGTTGCTGCGACCAACGGACTGGCAGTTCCATACCCATCTGGCATCAGTGGGTGGAGGAAGGAAGGGAAACAGGGAGGATCATGGGATAGGTTGACTTGGGAAGGGAGCAACCGCCTGCATCCTGCATGCACTGTGTAGCCATAGGGAAGTGATGACAGGAGGCGTCCAAGGCTGACGTGTCTTTAGCTGCCCTTGCCCCTGTTATGTTCTCTTCCTCAGTGTTTGGCTGACCTGTGACACTGCAGTGCGGAGTATCCTCTTGGGACTCCCTTACTTATTGGTCTGTGGTACCTGCAGGAAGGTGACATTAGCAGAGCTAGTCTCATCCTGAGTAAAACAGGGAAGTCATTATCCTGAGAGCCTGCTGGTGCTGCCCCATGCTGGTCCTTCCAGCACCTGCTTTGGAGATGGGTCACAGTGGGCCAGCCTGAGGCAAAGGTAGGAAAGATGGGCTCAAGAAAGCCTCGACTGAAAGCATCGTATGATCCTGACCCATCGGGTTCTGAAGGCTGACCACCTCTCTCCCTCCTGGAGCGTGGTGCTTCTGAGATTCTCAGTCACAGGAAGTGCTGCTCCACCTGGCTCTCCAGGCCTTGGGGGTGGGGCTGGGGGGGGGGGCTCTGGAGCCTCTTTAGACCAAGAATCTCAGCTCCTTCCCATGGTGACAAATGAAACCTTAACTGAGGGTGGTCAGGGCGGTCAGGGTGGTCAGGGCGGTCAGCAGGGTGGCCTGCTGTGGGGGTTTGAATATGGAGAAGGGTTTCTAGTCAAGGCCCAGCATCTTGAGTCTGGCCTGCAGCTTCTTCTCAAGAGACATGGGAAGTTTGACTCCAAGAGCCTAGATGGGATTCAGGTCCTACTCAGTGCTAAAAGTGACAACATTCCTTGGTTAGGGAGGGGTCCTCCATGGTGGTGCTTAGACTGTTAAAGCTGTGACAGCTGGATGGGGTCCAGGGTGAGCAGATGGCCATGGCACCAGCTCGGGGTCCAGTCCTGTAGCCCTTTCCTGTTGAGTTTTGTTTTCTGTCTGAAGTAAACCTCTAAGAAAGCCAGATGTGTCAGGGGCTCTGCAACATCCTATGTGGAGTGTCCCTGTCCCTCCCTGGCCAGCCCCCGCAACCAGATCTACACATGCACCCTCTGCACACAGTTCTGCACACAGAAGTAGCATGTGTGGCATGATTTTGCACACACTTATCCAAGGTCTTTGAGGCAGGGTCTCCTTGAATGTAGGGGCTGGCCTGGAACTCATAATGGGGCCCAGGCTGGTCTCAAAACAGCCCTCTTGCCTCTGCCTCTGTGAATCTTCATGCCCCACGTGCATGGTGGGTTTGCCCTAATGGCTCTCCTTGGGTCTGTCTCTGTGCACATGGCTACTTGATTCTCTTCCACACCGGTACCCTGGTCATGGAGAGGAGGAGCCCACACACCCTTTACAAACAATGCTCCTAGCAAGCTGAGCCCCCTCAGAGCCCTGCTTGCCTTGGGCCCCACACATACTCCTGCCTGAAGAAGGCCTGGTTTTCCTCCCTTGACAACCAGCAAACTTAAAGACAGCTATACTCTTACATGCAGGAAGGAGGCCAGGAAGGAGGCTCTGACCAGAATTCATTGTGGGGCACATCCACGGTAAGGCAAACCACGTCCTCAAATTGAGAGCCCCCTGCCTATCACCTTATATCTATACAGAATTAGACACGTGTATGATAAAATCAGATGCATCCTGGGAAGGGACATGCGCAGTAGAGAAACGACTGCATGACGTAATGTGTCAGTCAGAGTAGAGCGGCCTTCACGGTGCTTCTCAGTAACCAGCCCTTACATCCCCTGAGCCCCACAAAAGGAACCCCAAGCAGTGTATTAGTGGGTCCTTTGACTCATGGGACCTCCTGTTGCTTTAAGTAAAGTTCTGTCACTACTTTTGCAAGTAGGAGGCCTTGTATAGGAGGCCAGGAGGCCAGAAGCACCTTGCCCAGACCCTGACCACAGGCAACAGGAGAACCTGTAGGTCACTGCCCATATCTAGCAGGACACACTGCACTGTCTAGACGTTCCTGAGCCATCTGTCTATGTGCACCCTCAGCTGTGTGCACTTGTCCCAAGGGCAAGATGCTTCCCGTTGTCCATTCATGGGTCGGGCTTGCTCTGCAGCTGTTCCCTGTGGTGATCAGATGGGCACACCTGTCTGTGGCCTGCAGCTTGTCTGTGTCCAGCCCTTGGACAGCTGATGACTCTGAGAAGGTGGGTTTGGGGGATTCTGTGGTCCCTCGATGCCTGTGTGAATAGCACTTGAGCTCAGTCTGGGAAGAAAGAAGGTGAAGGTTTCCTGGTGGGAAAAACTTATCTGAGTACATGATTTGCATCCAACATTTGTGTTTAATCCATAGTCCACACGTGGCATGCGTCTCAGGATAGCTGTGGATACATCCCAACACATTCGTAGGAGGCAATGTTTGGACATCCCTGACTGAGGTAGAGGAGAGCTGGGAAGGAAAGCAGCATAGGCCGTGGGCACAGCATGTGCAAAGGTCCTGGGGCCAGAGAATAGTTTACCACACAGTCAGGCAGCCTTTAGACCCCTGTGGCAAGGAGGTAGGGTGGGCAAGGGCTGTGAGTGGACTATGAAAAAAAGGTCTCCATGGAAGGAAAGTGGGTCACACCCCTCATGAATTAGCCTGCCTCCTGCATGCACTCTAAAGGAGGCCCAGCAGCGAGAGCCTGCTGCCTTGACACTTCCCTGGGCTGTATGCTTCAAGAGGTCACTTAAAGTGAGACGGTCACTTGGGTCTCTCGGAGCCTGAACTCAACCCACGGGGACTCTTCCCTGTCCTCACCTTGCAGATGAGATGGACCAAACTCCCCCAGCACGCTCCGAGCCTCTGGTCTCAGGGATTCGAACTCCCCCCGTGCGGAGGAACAGCAAGCTGGCCACCCTGGGCAGGATCTTCAAGCCGTGGAAATGGAGGAAAAAGAAAAACGAGAAGCTGAAGCAAACAACGTCAGGTAAGGTGGCACTGACCGGGGGTGGGGTGGGGGGGATGGGGGGGTGGAGGGTGAGGGAAGGGGGGAGGGGTCCCCATGCCACACACAGCTGCTTAGCCTCCCTCTGGTGACACACACGGTTCTCAGTGTGCTGGCCGACTTTTCCTAGAGATTTATTTGTATGTGTATGAGTGTTTTGCCTGCATGTATGCATGTATGTGTATGGATGTGTATCATGTGTGTGCCTGGTGTCTGCAGAGGCCAGAGAAAAAGGGACCAGATATCTAGTAACAGGAGTTACAACCAGTTGTGGGTGCTAAGAACTGAACCCAGGTCCTCGGGAAGAGCAGCAAGTGCTCTTAACTGCTGAGCCATCTCTCCAGCCCCAAGGGCTGCCATTCCTGCTCACAGACCACACACTCCACAAACCCTCAGCTGACAGATGGCTGGGACATTGCCCTGACCTTCCCACTCAGATGAAGCAGGGGCCTAGCTATCACCCTCACTGCTCCTAGAATCTGCCTGTGTTGTTACAAGGGACAAGATCCATGCTGTGGTGCAGTTTCCGTGAACAGACAGGCTTGCTCCCCAGCTTTTAAGCATTGTCTAGGGACGCTCACCCCACCACCTCCTACCCAGGGATCTAGAAAGTTCCCCACTCAATTGTACTGCACCGTAACACCTGGCCAGTCCTAGCTCGGTGGGAAGTGGGGTTGTGCCTTGTTGTCTAATTGCCTCCTCAGAATCGACCATATGAACTACACCCCCAAGCTGCCCTGTGGAATGGTATCCGCGATGGGCTGTCCAAATGAGAGGCCACAGCATCAGGAGCTGTTGAGCAGGGGACCCCTCTCCTGTGAGCCTACCCTCCTTTGAAAGAGAAACCGACTCAGGGAGGAGGTTGCTCACCCAGAGCAGGGGGTGCTGGTTGGAGTTTTAGAGCTGGCCACCAACCCCGGGTTCGTTGAAGGCCAGGGTCATGGGCCACCAACCCCGGGGATGGGGGAGGGGCGGGGCAAGAAGCCTGGGCCTCAGGGCCTTACCCTCTGAGCCTCCTGCTTATTAGCTGCAGCTGTAAGCAATTAGTGCGGTTGTTGTACAAGTGGAGTTAGTTCAGGGCCCCCGGGGACATGCCTGGCAAGTGCCTGTCTCAGGCTATTGCCTCTGGGGTCCCAGAGGCCCCAGCTTCCTGCTCAGCTCTGAAGAGGCACATGCTCTGGGGCTTGGAGGATGGTGGAGACAAAAGCTCAGGTACCCACAGCCTGAGAGAGAGAGAGAGAGAGAGAGAGAGAGAGAGAGAGAGAGAGAGAGAGAGAGAAAAGAAGAAGAAGAAGAAGAAGAAGAAGAAGAAGAAGAAGAAGAAGAAGAAGAAGAAGAAGAAGAAGAAGAAGAAGAGGAGAGGAGAGGAGAGGAGAGAGAGGCACTGGGGGATGGTAGCAGAGGGCTCAGCATCCACTTCTGCATACACAACTTACCAAATTATTTTAATCACTCAAGAAGTTGATTGACAAATTATTCTCGACAAGAATGAAAACAAGATGAACTATTCAAGAATTTGCAAGCACGTCCAGTGTGCCAGGCAGGAAGTAGATGGAAAGCTGGGCGCCGTCCCCAGGGCCCTGTCACAGGCTGGGAGTATGCTGGAGGCCAGAGGCTCCCAGGAGGCAACCTCTGTGACCTTTGGGTGCTGTGGAATTGGAAGATTAGCAAGATTGGGTCAGAGGCTCTGGGCCTCAAGGTTCTGCAGCACTAGTCACTGCCTGAGATTGTCAGGCTGCCCTGGGGACCCTGAAAGGGCACAGAGACCCTCAAGGTGACAACTGTGGTGGCCACACCTTGGGCTCCTGGGTTAGGCATTTGCAAAGTGGGGAACAGCACTGTTATCTCACATCTTTATTCCCACCCTACCTCCCCCTTCTTTCTGATGCTACAGGTTTCAACATGTCCAGTCCTGACCTTAGGGTGAGATGCAGCAGAGGTCTGCAAGCTTTTAAGAGCAAACAGGTCCTCTGTCCTTAGCTGACTCTGGGTCACACATCAGACCTGAGCCAGTGAAGCAATGTCCTATGTCCCATCCTGCTCAGTGTAGGGGAGACATCTGGGGACAATCACAGGAGGGTTAACCTGGGTGCCTCAGTCCCTCTCCCCTCTCCCCAATCAGCCTGACCTCTCCCTCCCCCTCCCCCTGACCTTTCCCTCCCCCTCAGCCTGGCCTCCTCCTCCCTGCCAGCCTATCCTCCCTCCCCCTCCCCCTGTCCTCCCCTCCCCCACACCATTGATACTTGGAAATTTCTTTGGAAGTTTAGGCTACAGAAAGGAACTCAGCCTAAAGGATCTTGTTCCTGAAGCATCCTGTGTCCTCCGTTTGTCCTTCACGCAGGTGGCCTCAGTGGGCTCCCTTCCCTGGTTCTGTTCCTCACTTCCACCTGTAGGCATGTGTCCTCTCTGCCGCCCAGGTCTGCTGTGACACCAGACTTGTCCTGCTCAGAGCCCTGCCAATACACAGGGCACACAGTAGGTGCTCAGTCCCTGTGTGATCAGCTTTTCTAGGGGGACAGGCTGTATCATCCCACACTCTACAAGGATGGGGGTAGGTTGGTTTTTCCTCCAGGCATCACAGCATCTAACTAAGATTGTCAGTAAATACTTTGGAACATGTATTTGCATTCTTGTCCTTTATGGGCACTCTGAGCTCTGACAGGTGTTTGGCCTTGGGATGGGAGGTCCATAGGGTTATTTCAGAATAAGAAAGGAAAGAATTGCAAGTTGTGGGTCCTCTCCCCATCCCTCTGGCTCTGGGGGAGTCAGTGCAGGCACATCTTGTGTCCTAGCATGCCTTCTGGGAACACCCAGGGCAGTCGGAAGAGCATTAACTGGAGTGTCTCTGTGGTGATCTTCTCAGTGCCTTACCGGGGCTGGCTGGAAGATGCTTCCTGAGGAGGGAATGGCAGAGTGGGTGAAAACTGGCACTCACAGGTACTCTGAGCACTGGGGGCACAGGGAGAGTGCCTTCCTCATCTGTGGGTGAAGGAGAGGGGCAGAGGTGAACCTGGCCTAAGAGTCAGAGTCCAGGAAGTTGTCATGAAAGTTCACTGCAGAAATGCTCTCTCAAACATGGCTCTGAACCCGTCTTCCTGTAGCTGGAGTTTTGGATATTGCTTAGCAGATGGCTTAGGTGGTAAACTCAGAATTGTTGCATCCCAGGCTCCGGCAGTCCCCAGCCTCAGACATCAGCTGTCTCTCTTTCCCTTCCTACTCGCCCAAGAGCACATGGCAATCAGTGGTGTGGTCTTGCACTGCCTCTGGCTGTGGCTTAACTAGGCCTTTCTATGTCCTGCAGCCCTGGAGAAGAAGATGGCTGGCAGGCAAGGCCGGGAGGAGCTCATCAAGCAAGGCTTGCTGGAGATGATGGAGCAAGGTAAGTGGGTCCCTGGGAGGGTGGCAGACCCCAGTGGGCTTCCTGTGACGTAGGGGGCACTGGATGGAGTCCTAGGGGTATGGGGACAGGAGGTGGGGCCTCAGGGATGTGGGGCCCATTGGCCAGGCCTCATGGTGGAGCCCGTGAAGTCTGTCGGCCATCAGATGTATGAAGGAGCATCCTCTAGCCAAGCGGGGGTGGGGTGTTGTTCTCCAAAGGTAGAGCCATGGCCGTTTCTAATGACCATCCACCAGGGCCCGTGTAGAGCGGGCTCCTTGAACATCTCGCTGTCTGTCTCTAAGTGGCAGCCATGGCTTTTAATGTAAGTGTTAAGTTTTCTTTGTAGTCACACATTAAGTCCTCAATTTGAACAATTGTACCTATGATGGCCATGTGGCTAACATTTCAGCTGGGCGCTCCGCATACCTTACCTTTGGGTACCAGTGTCACCTACAGTTTGCAGACATGAATGTGGGGTCTACCCACAGCTGTAGAGTGTGTCTCCCAGCGTCACTCCAGCTGTACTTCCAAAGCCATGTCTCTGTTCTCAGGCTGGTCAGTGTCAGCATCACAGGTGATAGGGACTGCCACACTTAAGTCCAGTCTCCCTCTCGCCCTTTTGGGGTTCCATCAGATCCTGACCCTTGCCCTCCAAGCTTTGTGGCTCTCTGAATCTTTAGTCTTGGCTGGTGGGGAGGGATCCCAATCCCTCCTGGGTTGGAGCAAGCTCCCACCTCCTGAGTTAGGGCATCTGTGACACTTCTGTGCACACATCAAATTCCTGTCTCTCCCTTTTGCTGGTGTCAGCAATTTGGCCCAAGTACCAAGAATTAGGAAGGGAACTCAGGAAGAAATGAGTCTCTTTCTGATGTGGCTGGAGGCCACAGCCCAGTTATGGCTCAGCTCCTCGTGCTGCCTCCATTCCTGTGTTTTGGTATAGAATATTGTGATGATGCTGTGTTCAGGGGCAACCGGCCATGGTTATTGCTTAGTGCCTTCAGTGCTGTGTTTTCATATAACAAGAAGCCCTGCCCTGTGGTTCGTGGCCCATGGTCCGTAGTCCATGGTCTGTGGTCCGTGGCCCATGGTCTGTGGTCTGTGGTCCGTTGCCTGTGGCCCACAGATATTAAAAGCTCTATTCTGACTCTCCTGGGGTTGGTGGAATGTCACTGCTGAACAGAAACACGAAGTAGTTTAAATTTCAGATGGGTCCTCAAAAGGGTCCAGAGTTGTGTGTGTGGTGTAGTGTGCTCCACAAAGGGTGCACACCCACACCCATACATGTAAGAGGTTGACTTCCAGTGCCTCCTTCACTCTCTGCCTTTTATGAGATGAAGTCTCTCTTGGATTCAGCTAGGCTGACTGGACAGTGAGCTCCACAGACCCTCGGCCTCTGTCTCCCTGGTGCTGAGATCACAGACTCTGGCCACCGTGTTCTGGGGGTCTGTGTGCAGGTCTTCATGCTTGCATGGCAGGCAGGTATTTACTGACTGTGTGGTCCCACCAGCCCCTAGATCTTGGGTCAGGGAATTGAAAAACGACTGTCCAGTGAATAAGGGAGACATAAAGACACATTTGATTTTGGCCAACAATACGGTCCTAGTTTGATTAATGAAAAAGAAAGCTTCTAGAAGGAATGCCATGGGCTTACTAAACTCCATGTGTTTGTCACATGGGTGAAGTCACACCAGAGCCCTAGTGATGGTGTTCAGCTACAGCCAGACCAGAGGGGCTAGGGCGGAGTGTCTTCAAAGTCTTCTGGCTTACAGATACAGTTAGAAGGAAGCCAGCTAATCTTGTCTAGAAAAGGAGAATAAACATTTTAGGGTTTGTGGTTGTGTTTGCCTTTCAGTAATCTAATGAAATACCAGAGGCAGGATAAGTTTATAAAGAAAAGAGGTCTGTTTACCTCACAGTTTGGAGGTTCAAGGGCATGACCCTAGAGTGCTCAGTTCTGCTCATGGCCTTTGTTACGGTTGGATACGGGATGACTCTGAAGATGCCAAGGGGGAAGGGGCTTACCCAGCCAGTGAGATTTTGGAATATTGTAGAATCTTTAGAAGGTGGGTCACGGAGGTGTGGCCCTGAGGTTTGTAGCCTAGGCAGGTGTGTCTGTTTGCTCACCCTCAGAGGCGGAAGTGCCCAGTGTAACAAGTACATGCTCTATTGTCGATCCCAGCCTGATGGATGGTAACTCAATCTGCCCCAACTCAATAAATTGTTCCTTGTCGGGTGTTCAGTTGTGGTGATAAGAAGTCACTAAAACAGCCTTCTTGCTGGCGGAGTGCCAAGGCAGCACACATTTGTGAGGCGAAGTTAAGTGTGCAGGAGCACCCTCGGCCTCTGTCTCATTGTGTCCCCAACTCAAAGCTCCATCCATCCTCATGACCTGGTGACCCCAGCTACTTCCCCGTGGCCTGGCCATTGGGTTCAGTTTCTACCCTCTAAATACCATTAACATATGGCATGGCATGTTAGGACTTAAGCTCCTGTCTGGGCTGTGGGGGCCGGTTGATCACAGCGGGTGGGCAGTCTGCTGTGTTCACCCACCCCTGCTCTCCTGAGGCAGAAACAGCCCCAGAAAACCACACGGAACAGGCATGGCTGTGTGCCAGGGAGTTTTATTTATGGGTGTAAAGATTTGAATTTTCAATCTTTTTCATGAATCACGAACTATTATCTTTCGTTTGGTTTCCTTCCCAACCATTTAAAGATATGAGATCCATTCTTAGTTCAGGGACATATAAAACAGGCGGAAGGCTGGCTCAGGCGCAGCAGCAGCCTGCTTCCCACACACCACCGGTTCACTCTTGCAGCCTGACTGGACCAGGAACTAGGGTGGCCTGAAGTCGTCTCCATCCTAGATAGCTGAGCAGCCAGGTGTTAATGGATGCTGCAAGTCATGGAGTGTCCGCGACACTACCGTACAGGGTCTGTGTTGGTTGACAGTTAACACTAGCTTCTGAGATAGCGTCCTCCCAGAACACTGAGTCTGCGGGACACAGGCGTCAGGGGGTCCTACAAATACAAAGCTCAGCAGCCGAATCAAGGATGGTAAGGAAGGACAGACACACTCGGGCACTTGGAGGCCGTGAGATGGGGTCTGAGTGACAGAGCCTGGAGGCCTGAGAGATGTTGACTGTGGACTTAGGGTCACTTAGGAGCCCAGGACGGTTTTGCGTTTGGTTGCACCGGAGTCTGTGAGAGCTGATTTTGGCCCACAGTGAAGGTGGAATGCAGGAGCGGGTTCTCACACACAGGCCTGGCACTCTGCTCCTAGTGAGCTACACCTGGGCACTTTCAGGCAGCCTCTGCTATTGGCAGCAGCATTTAAATTAGGCACTCTGGGGGCCACACATTGGTACTTGAGAAGCCACGCCCCCATCCCAGCTGACTCTGGCTTTTTACAGAGGTGGTGGGGGAAGTGTCTGTCTGGTCCTGAGTGTTGCAGACTGACTCACTGGCAGCCCTGGGAGCTTGAGTACCAGGCTCCGGGATACAGGGAGTCAGGAAAGAAGGTAAAAGGGGACAGAGGGCGGTGATGGAGAGAGAGGCTAGGTGCAAAATTCTCTTTCGTTCCTTTTGCACATGTGTGTGTACCAGGGCTGGGGTGAGAGGCCCATGCCCAGGCTGTCCCAGGGAGAGGGTCTGAGAGTCCACTGAGAGCTTGTCCTTGTTGTGAGCAAAACCAGGTGTCTTAGGCTGCACAGACAAGGGCTGTGGAGTTGTCTCTAGAGGCAGAGCACCTTTCCCCGCAGGACTCCCATGAGGCGGAGTCCTTTGCCTGGTTTTATGCATCAGGAAACGTTTGCAACCGCTGGGGCTGCAGACCAAGAGGCGTATTGCTGACCGGTGTGAAGGAGCCCAGTTCCTTAGGGGCCAAGAGCACAGGGGGTCTTTCTACTGAACCTGGACTTCATGGCAGCTAGTAGTTGCTTCACCTTCCCTGGTCAAGGAGCTCAGGAACCCGAGGGGGTCAGTAGGAAGATGGACTGCTCCAGGGATCACAGCCCTTTCCTTTCCCCGCGGTGGGTGGGGCAGCTTTTCTGCCTGTGGCTCTTGGCTCAGCTCCGCCTTCACCCAGGCTAGTGGGAACAATATGCAGCCGTGGGCGCCCCCTTGTGGTCGAACGTCCTCATGGCGCTGTCATACTGAGGCCAGACTTCATAGCTGGGTGGTTCAGGAGCTGCAGAAGAGGAAGTGAGAGAGAGGGAAGACCTGGCCTCCACTGTCCCCAGACATGCCCAGAATCCGTAGCTGATTCAAGAACTCGCTGCCTGGCAATGAAGCCTGCCATCTTCCTGGAAATGCCTGCACCTCACACCCACACCTGTAAGTGAACACACACACACACACACACACACACACACACACACACACACACACACACTTTCCCTGGAGCTTGCCTCTGAAGCACTCAGGCAGAGGGTTGGAACAAGAGACCCTGCAGGTCCCCAGGAGTGTCAGCTCTCCTCCAGGGTTAACAGATACACCCCATGAGCACTTGGGCCCCATCCCTTGTATCTCTGCCGTGCTGCTAGTCTGCCAGGTCTCTGGAGAGGACCTTGTTTGTGGTCCTGTCAAACAACCACTCTGGAGAGGAGAGCTGACCTTCCTGAGTGGGAACAGGGTCCTGTCCATTTCTGGTGCAGACAGTACTCATTCCTTGAGTGGCCCCCCTCCCCTTCCCCTGCACCTGTCCACTTGATGCTTTCTTCAATAACGCCAGGCCTCTCACCTCCCAGCACTGTTTTGTTTTGGTTTTTTAAATAAGAGACTATTACATTAGCCTGAGTTTATTGGCATGGGAGTCAGGAGGCTCTCAAGGGAGTGAGACAGGGGAAGTCTTGTCTGGCGTCCGTGTGTTTGCATTCACACTATCTGGCATGCATACATGTGCGCCCGCTGAGAACATGCACATGTGCATTTCTGTGCATGCTTGTGTCAGGTCTCTTTCGTGGAGGCTGCTCGGCATGACACAGGTGCGCAGCTCCACATTCCCCTTGCAGCTCTGGGGAGGGAAGAGCAGTGACTGAGAGAAAGGTTGGCTGAGAGAAAGGAGGCCAGCTGACCCAGTGACAGAGGAGTTGGGGCACGAGGCCCTACCCCACCCCCACACTGCCCTGGCCCCACCCAGCATTGCTTAGCAACAGGCCCTTCTGCCAGGACTATTTTGGGAACTGTAACTTCTCACTCTGTGTGATTTCTGGGCAGGAGCTCTGTGCAGGGCCGGACAGCAGGACTGCAGAGCTGCAGACACAGGTGGAGGCTTTCCAGGCCTGCAGGGCCTGCACAGCTTTGCTGGGGCTGGGGCCCTCTGGGCCTTTCTGGGGGGCAGGTTCTGCTAATTTTTTGTTGTTGTTGTTTATTTGTTTGCTTGCTTGTTTGTTAAAGTGAGGATGATTGATGTGGTTGTAATTAGTAGCAGACATGGGCCCTTTCTCAGGCTTGAGTCTACCTAAGCAGTCACCCTCAGCCCCCTGCCCCCCCCCCACTCACCCACACACACATGGCAGTGAGGGGCTCAGAGTGGGAGGACCCAACACTTGTTCACTGTCTCAGACACAGCACCCACCCTGGTGCTATCCTCAGGCCAATTAAAGAGACAAGTTAATAGAGGAAAATAGATTTATTCACTGGGGAGAAGGGCGAGGTCCTGCAACCCCCTAAGTTGTGAAGTGAGGGTTAGGTTTAAACAAAGGGCAGCTGGGCACAGGGCAGAGCTGTCCAGGTCAGGGTGTGGCTTCAGGGGCCCATTATTGTCCATCTCTCCAGCAAGGTGGTCTAGCCAGTTTTCCCCCCTGTAACCGGCACAGGCACAGGCATCAGCCTTCTCCTCCCAGAGTGAGATTCCTGGGGTGGGGGTGGGGGTGGGGGTGGGGGAGTCCAATCCCTTAGGGACCATTGTCAGCCACATGGAGGGACAAGAGTGTCTCTTTCAAACCTCTGTTCCTGACATGACAGTGACAGCAGAGCTGGCCCTCCTGTCTGTCATACTGGTTCACTGTAGCCATAGTGAGCACACCTGCCACAGACAATGCATGTGAGCACACAGCATCCATGAGCAGTGAAAGCACCTGTACGCCCTATGGGACATGTCTGTACATGTATGCACATATATGTACACAGACAATGCATGTGAGCACACAGCATTCATGAGCAGTGAAAGCACCTGTACACTCTATGGGATATGTCTGTACATGTATGCACATTTATGCACACATGCACACAGGAGCACACACACCCCATCCTGCCTTGTTGTTACCACATAGAAACTAGCAGACTTATCAATGTTCAGATTCCAGACGGCCCCATGATGCCCTGGTCACCATGCTCGGCATCATGTCATGTTATCCCTCTAGGGTAATGGCATTTTCACACTGCCTCGGGGAGCCTGGCAACAGATACCGTCACTGAGGTGTGTCAGGAACAAGCAAACCAGTCACAGGGGACTAAAAACCCAGTCTTGAGCTTGGTGACATCTGCTTCTATGTCCTTGGCTGTGCTAGGAGTGTCCCTGGCCCAGGACTTGCTAGCTATAGCAGGCCACATGCCAGATGAGGTCCAGAGCCTGTATGCTTCTGGTCCTGGTTAGGGTGCTTCTGACACTTATCAGGGCTTTTGTGAGATAAAACCACAGGGGAGGGACAGAAGGCTGTGTGACCAGCAGTGAGTGGTCACCGTGTGGACCAGCGGTGAGAGGTCACCGTGTGGCTGGCAGTGAGTGGTCACTGTGAGGCCGGTAATGAGTGGCCACTGTGAGGCCAGCAGTGAGTGGTCACCATGTGGCCGACAGTCAGTGGTCACTGTGTGGACCAGCAGTGAGTGGTCACTGTGTGGACCAGCAGTGAGTGGTCATCGTGTGGACCAGCAGTGAGTGGTCATCGTGTGGACCAGCAGTGAGTGGTCATCGTGTGGACCAGCAGTGAGTGGTCACTGTGTGGCTGGCCAGCAGTGAGTGGTCACTATGGAATATCTGCTGCTGGGTCTGTCTCTGGAAGAGGCGGGTGGCCTTGCCAGAGACTCTGGACAGGGAGTGTGGCCCAAAGAGGAGCTTGGCCCAGGCCCAGCTGTCAACCTCTGGTTGGGCTGGCCTGTCAGCTCTTCCTCTGTGGAAATGGAAGTGCCCTGATGGGAGATAGTGAGCAGGAAGTCAGATTCAGATCTCCTAAGGATGGAGAGAAGGAATTAGATCAGGCAGGAAGTGTGGGCGGGACCTTCAGGGAGAGAACAGTGCTGTCCTTTGGCTGTCTTCCTTTTCACAAACCACATCACCAGCAAGGAGACCGAGCACCTGTGGCTCCCTTACCTTATACTAGAACATCCCATCAATGTATTTTGTCACCACAATTCTAGGAAGCCAGCAGCAACACTGTAGATGAGAAAACTAAGGCTTTGATAGGTGGCAGTGGGTGGGGTGCGTGTTAGGGGATGGTGGGGTCCTATCCAGGCAGACGATGATGGGGACGAAGCAGGAAGTGGGAAGCAAGATTGGCCAGCAAAGGGGGGCTTTGTCCTTGAACTAAATTGATCCCCTGCTTCTGCGAGGAAGTGGTATGGGAGGCCATAGCCTGGAGACCACCCTGGTGTGCCCAGGGCTGAGAAATCTCTGCAGAGCACACTGCACAATGTGTCCTATCTGTCTCTAGAGACTGGGAACCAAGACGTTCACATGGGAGAACACCTGAGTGTCCTCCGTCAGAGTGGGTCAGGCATCTCAGAAGGACATTCTGATTAGCCTGTGACTGGAGTGGTGATTCTGTTACTAGGCCCTGGGGGCCCAGACACCTACTGCCTCAGTTTCCCTGTTTTCCAGAAGAAGTTAGGTCACAGTTATTGGCAAAAGGAGACTGGTCTATTTAGGTGGGGAAGACAGCTCAGTTGGGTTAAGCATTTGCCATGCAAACCAAAGGACCTGAGTTTCATCCCAGAACCCAAGGGGAGGAGCTTGGTGTGGTGGCAATGCTGTGAGTCCAGCACAGGGTGGGAGGGGGCGTGGGGATGACACAAAGTTCGCTGGGCCTCTGGTGCTCACTGGCTGGTCAGCCTAACCCATCAGGTAAATGTCAAGCTTATTGTTTGGCCAAAGCTGGGGACATAGGAGATTTTTTTTAAAAATCCTATATCCATGCTGTAAGTTTATAAGAAAGAGAAAAGGAAGCAGGAACCGTGCGTGTATGAGGTGACTTACCTGTGAGATACGCCACCAGCCAGGGTGACTCTCTCCCTGAGGAGTGCGCCTGTCTGGTACCAGGGCTTAGGCGGTCCCTTCTCAGCCTAGATCCCAGCGCAGTGTTTAATCCATTAGGCCCAATTGTTTTAGGGTTTCAATTCTGGTCCTCAAAGGCTGAGCCCTCCTGAGGGTGACAAGTCAAGGGACAGACACTCAGATACCTCAGCAATTGAGCCCTCAGTAAGGAGAAAGGGCTGGCGCATCCTGAAGCCCTTGTGTCCCTCATCATGGGAAAACTGCTCTGAAAGTTTTCAGGGTTCCCTCCATCCCTGTTATTCCCTTGTTATTTCCTGGTTTCAGCTGCTACCGGTGGACATCTCCCAGGCCTTTAGAATGTTCGCCACCTGGGGCAAAGGGTAGTGTTTGTCGTCTTAAACTCCAGACACATAGTAGGTGACTGACAGTCAGTGGCGGGCGCAGAGATGAGTGAATGCCTGCAGCCACACTGTAACCATCCTAGTACCCCAGGGACGCCTGCAGTCAACATCCGTTGCCATGTGTCAGGTGGTCCTGGCTCAGGTGCCCAGGTCTGTTGTTAGGATGGGGACCATGGTACAGGAGGAAACAAGAGGGGACAGGCAGAATTTTGAAGGCTTTGTCAAGTCCATGGGTTCTGTGTTCCAAATAAGCCCCAGAGAAGATGCAGAGCCCAGTGGTGGTAGGGGGTCGTGGGGGGTACCGTAAAAGTAGTGGGAGTTGGTGGGACAATCACCCATCTCCCACAGGTGTTACAGTACAAGGATTCACAAGGAGAACGGGCCCTGGGCATATGGGGTACCAAGCTCATCTGGCACCCTGTGGGATGGCATGTCAGGGCATCCATGATATCCTTTGCAGGAAGGCCTCTGCATGAAAGAAGGGTCTGAAAGGAAGTGTGGTCTGGCTGATGGCTGAATTTTCTTTGCAGATTCTGAAAGTAAAGCATGCAGTCCCAATGAAGGCCCCCAGCCTGCACAGAGTGAGCCGTCCACTGCCGAGCAGGAGACACTGACCTCGGAAGATGTCCAGCCCGGAAGCCCCTTGGCCAGTGGGGCAGACCAGGCCTCCCAGGATGAGCTTCTGACCTCTGATGCCCATCTGGATGACACAGGTACCAGCTGGATGCCCAGTGGGCTGAGCACTCCCAACCAAGGGCTTGGACAGGTGCTCCGCTGTCAAGACTGCCATTCCCCTAGTTCCACCTCCCTTAGCCTCAAGGCTGGTGGACCTATGCATTTCCCAGAACTTACTTCTCCAGGCTTCTCCAAAATTGGATGAGAGAGGAGTGAAGGAGCTAAGATGGCCATGGATGACCTCTTGCTACATGCCCCCTAAAATCACCAAAGCAGGGGTGCATTTCAGCCAACCCCCAAATGAGTGTGTTCTGGGGCAAATGGCCTCTTTTCCTGAGCAGTGCTGGAGCAGATGTGCACGGTAGGAGAGCCCAGCTGTACCATGGCCTGAGTGAGGTACCTCTGCAGCTAATAGACAGATGGCTTGGCCATTTAGGTCCTCTGTCGCACAGGAGATGTTATAGGATCAACGTCAGGGCTGTCTGGAGCATGGAGGAACGTGGTGCCATGCTCACAAGTAGCCAGTGTCGGAGGAGTGGAGACTGGCCTAGTGGTTTCGTTTTAACAGAGTAGATGGAGCCTTTGATGACAAGAAAGAAAGGCACAAGGGACTCAGGCCCCCCTCTCCTCCCTGACCAAGCAGCATGTGGAGCCACCTCTGACACCTCCCTGGGGACCTCTTCTCTCATCTTGTCCTATGCCTCAATCCATGTTGCACAGTTTGGGGACTGGAGCTTGAACCTCACATCTCTCCAGGGTTGTTGGGAATCCGGACCATGGCGTGACCAACTCTGAGCTTCTGCTCCAGGTCCCATGGGTGTCTGTTCCCTGGGCTGCCTCTCTCCATGCCCAAGTCACTGGGTGCTCATCGCCAGCGGTGTGTCTCCAGCCTCTCTGCAACACCAGCAGCTGCCTGTGGTGTGTGCTCTGCCTCTCGCATGTCTGTGCCTCTCAGTCTCACTCGGCTTGAGGACGTAATGGGAATTTGGAGTCTGAGGAGTTACAGAGTCAGGGTGGAAGAGCCCTAGGTGTTGCACAGCTGTCACACCTTGGGTCCCACACAGTTTACCTCATTAGGGCTGTGGTTGGCACAGTTCTAATGACTATGAGTGGAGCCTGTATTCCATGGTTACTGCTCCCCAGTCCTGGACTTGACTTTCAAGCTCCCCCAAATGCCTGGTTCTCTGCTCCCAGCTCCCGCTGGTAGCTTTCACTTCTTGGTGGTTCTTTGTTTCCACTTGGCTCTGAACAGCTCCATGTGATCCCAGTGTCTGACCTAAGGACCTTTCCAGGTCCAAGCCTTGGGGATGGCCTCCTGGGAGCAGGGTGGGTCTCCTGAGGCCACCATGTCTTATGTGAGCCTTCAGAGCCAAGGCAGGGCAGGTCCTGGCAGGGTGAGGGGAAGCGTGCTCCTTCAGGGGAACACCACACACAGCATTAGAGAACAGGATTGATGAATCTTTTCTGTAAAGGGCCACAGTGAGAATGCTGTCATCTCAGGGATTGGGGCATCCGGCGAAGACAGCAAAATGCTTCTGCAAGTCAGCCAGAGATGTGTTAGTGAAAGTCAGGAACATTTGCTAGAGATGGCTCCTGCAGCTGCTGGCAGGCTGGGCTCATAGCCTTCATGATCTGAGCAGCAGGAGAGACCAGGAGCTCTCCTGGTAAAATACGGCCTGTGTAGGGCTAGGATAGAGGTAGGAGGCTGGCATATGATATGGTTCCAAGAGCCTGGGGAGCCCAACCCATGGGCAGTGGGAAGCCCAGCAAGGAGTGACAAGGTACAAGTCTGTAGCTGACAATGAGCCCTGGGTGGTGGTCAGTCAGGGTGATGCCTGGGTCTGAGGGATGCAGGCTTCTCCTTTCCCTAGATGAGAAGATACAGCTTCCACACATGGGTCCTGAGTCCTCGGGGACGTGAGAAGAGTTGATGGGTGATGTGCACAGATAGAAAACATCTCCACAATGCTGTGTTTACTTTCACTAATTAGTGCCAGTGGCATATGGAGTTCTCACCCTGGGTCTTGAGGCTTTCATCCTCCCCCACTTTCCGTGTGTGTGTGTGTGTGTGTGTGTGTGTGTGTGTGTGTGTATGCGCGTGCGCGCACGCTCGTGCGCACCTGTGTATTTCCACGTGTGTATGCAGCTGCGTGTGGAGGCCTCAGTATGACGTGGGAAATCTTCTCTGGTCACGCTTTCACTTTATTATTTGAAGCAGGGCCTCCCAGTCGGGCCTAGAGCTGGCCAATGTGCCTAGTCTCACTAGCAGGCTTGCTTCACAAGGCTGGAACTACAGGCGAGTCACCACACTCGCTAGCATGTATGTGGGTTCTGAGGATGCCAAGCCTGGGCCTTAGCTACCGCCTGCTGTACATTTGGCAAGTACAGTGTACGGCGGGTGGTAGGGAGCGGCTGGGTATTCAGATGAGGTTCTCATGGCCCTGCCCACCTCTCCATGAGTAAGGTAGCCCGGGTGGAAGGAGGGTCCTTTTGTAAGCTGGTGCAGCTGATCTTCCCAAGACGGCAGATGTGTGGCTCGGAGGACAGCCACTCACAGCATGCAGACACTGTTCCTTTTAAGCCACCTAGTCACTGGGTCCCAGCTTTGCCCCCTCCTGTGGAGGCTGAACGGTTTGAGCCTGTGTTCTACCTTCTGATCCCCGTTTGGGGCTCTTAGTTTATTTAGAGACTGCAGCCTGAGGCTACCGCAGTCCTTGCCTTTGCCAAAGGGCTCTGGAGGACCAGATGCCCATCCTAAGCTGTCAGCTCTCCTTACTGTCTTGCGTCCTGCTCAGTGCCCGAGGGAGCAGCAGCATCTGGGCCCTGTCCCTCTGCACTGAACTAATTTCATAACATAGATGTTACCTGACAGCGGAGAAATCCAGATTCTCAGGTGAACAGACCATGTGGACACTAGATTCCTCAGCCTCTACCTCTAACCTCAGGCAAGCTCCCCATGGTGTCCTCGTGGGTGCTGGACTGTTGCCACCTGACCTCGGGCACGTGCCCCATCATGTCCTTGTAGGTGCTGGACTGTTGTTCCCTGACCTCGGGCAAGCTCCCCATGGGGTCCTTTGGGTGCTGGACTGTACTGGAAGCCCCTGGCTCTCAAGGGTACTCACTGTTGTCCCAGTGCTTAGCTGCATTCGAAGAGATGAGGTCAGATGCTTTGTCTTCAAAATCAGATCTCCCTGAACTTGGCTGAAGTTGGGGAGAGAAGCCACTGGAAAGTGTACGGAGCTTTGTGGGCCCTGCTTCGGAAGGCTCCTTTCTTGTTCATGTCATACCTGGGCCTCATCCCTCCTAGTCTACCCTGCCTACTCCACCCTGCCTAGTTCACCCCGCCTACTCCACCCCGCCTACTCCACCCCGCCTAGTCTGAGGCAGGTGTCCATTCTCCACAGTAGCTCCGGGTCTGCAGGGATCCGGCTCAGTACAGGTGTTGTTGCTGTCATGGCTGCCCCCACAGTCGAGAGAAGACTCGCAGGTCTGGGGAGCTGCCTTAATGATAAACTGTTGGCTCTGCAAGCACGAAGACCAAGTGTGACTCCATGTGAAAAGACTCCATGCAGAAGCAGCGATGCAGCTTCTTGTCCCCAGGGTGAGCAGGAGGGAACAGGAGAATCCTAGGAACTTGCTGGCCAGCCCACCTGAGAAGTGACACTCAGGGTTAACCTTCGACTGAACCCCCATGCACACACCCACACGCAAACACCAGAGCCCCCCCCTCTGTTTCTGTCTCTGTGTGTAGTGTCTCTGTCTCTATCTCTGTCTCTCTCTCTGTCTCCCTCTCTCTCTCTCTCTCTCTCTCTCTCTCTCTCTCTCTCTCTCTCTCGTGTGTGTGTGTATGTGTGTGTGTGTGTGTGTGTGTGTGTATTTGGGGAAGAAGTGGAATCTGAATACTGCAACATCCAGGAATGTGGACACTGTCAAAGGGGCAGGCAGCACTCTCCTTTGGTTTGGATACTACGTTGACCTAGCCCGTGTGTTTGGGGAGGCTATGTTTCCTGGTTTCAGTCTCTGAAGTGCCCAGGAGGAAGCAGTGTTTGACTTCCATGGGACGGTTCAGGGTCCCGCTCAGGTCTGGGCTTGGGCATTCCCATGCATGCACTAGTTAAAAAGGGGTGTTGGTGAGCATGTCCTGCAGGTCCAGGGTTTCGCCTGCTATATACAATGAGTAACAAGGCCAGAGAGACTAGGTCGCCATGATGCCCACACGGTGACTGAATACTCAACAAGCAGCAATTCCAGGAGGGGGGACCTCAGCTCACGGTGTGAGAGTATATCATCGTGGTGGGTCAGGCATGGTGGTGTCAGGGGCATGCTGTTTCCTTTATCTCAGATCAGTGCAGGAAGTGGACCCTGTTCTTCAGAGATCCACTTCCTCTAGCTAAGCCCTACCCCTAAAGTTCCCACCGCCTCCCCAGGTGGCACCAGCAGCTGGGGACCCAGTGTTCAAACAGTGAGTCTGGGGTGGGGGTGGGGCATGGTCATAGTCAAACCACAACAGCTGCCTTCCCAAGACCACAGAGTTCCCAACAACCAGAATCAGGGTTCGATCCTATCCAGAGCATTCTACAGACCAGACTAGAGCCAGGCTGAAGGTAAACCTTCATTTGACTTCTGGAATGTTCTAGATGTTGGGTTCTTACTCTAGGCTTCCAGTTGGATACTGCTCACAGCCTGTGTCTGTGTGACCATCAGGTGCCCTATCAGAGCTAGTGATACTCCAGGCCTGTGCTCCCCCAAGCCTAGCATCTGCCTCCCATCACCCACTAGTGTCCTTGGGACCCTGCAACTTCCTCAGGGAACCCAGAGCACTCTGTTCAGTGTATGCCACTAAGTCATATGACTATCAAATCATTGAGACACAGTAGAGCTTTAGGCCTCCAGTAATATTGACTCCTTGCTGATTGTCAGCGGCCACTTGTGGCTGTGGCTAACACATGGATGGGGGCACTGTCCTATCGAGTGTGTTGGGAATGAGAGGTAGCTGACATATGTCCACCCTGGTGTGGCGCCAAGAGAGATTTTGCTATTTGGGTTGGCCAGACCTTCCACAGCTTTCTAGTCCAACAAAAGCTATAATTGTGGCAAAGTCCATGTAATCCATGCTGAAAGCAGTTGCCATCTGGCCACCTACTGGGGTAATGGCCAGAGGAACTTTCAGTCTCTTATTTAGGGGCTAGTTGTGGTTTGGGAGGATTGGAGGCTAGAAGGAAGCCTCGCCGAGACTAGGTAAGCCAGGTCCCCGGAGGCTTCCGGAAGCTCTCTGTGGGGATACGTAGCATCTCTAAGAAGGATGGAGCAGAGCTGACTAGAGTTGTCCTAAAATTCCACGGAATAGATGGTATATAATGTGGAAAGGGTGAGGTGGGATTGCGTGGGCTGGTGGCTGGTGATGCCAGAGGACCAGGTGAGGGAATGACAGGTTAGCTAGAGCATGTCTGTGGAGGAAGACCCAGGCCAGAGTCCATGTTGCCACTGGTAAGCGGTGGGTGCAGAGCCACGAGGAACACTCAACTAGCAGGTATGGCAGGGTAGTTGGAAAGTGTGGGAGCCAAGAGACAAGAGGAGAGTAGTGAATGACTTAGCGGGGCAGCCGTGATGAGGGGCTGGCACGGCCTTCCCAAGCAGAAGAGAGTATGTTGTCAGAATATAGAGTTCATTTGCATTAATGAGTTCATTTCCTTTTGTGGCCCTGGAGGTCAAACTCCGTTCTAGCTGTATCCATTCTTGGCAGGTGTTCTACCATGGACCGGCATCCCCAGTCCCCTTAACTTTTCAGTTTTGAGACAGGGTCTTAGTAAGTTACTTGGGCTGGCCTTGAACTCAATCTGCAGCTCAGGCAGTCTTTGAACTCATGATCCCCCTGCCTCAGCCTCCAAAGTAGCTGAGACTTCAGGTCCCAGCAGAGACTCATAGCTAAATCTGGGTGCTGGGCATATGATTTCAGGAATGTTTGGGTTGCTCTTCCACACAGTAAGTTACTGAAATGGAAAGAAAGACAGGCAGACAGATGGACAGGCCGAGTAAGGTCTGTCCACAGCCGACAGGGCCACGAGACAGGCCTAAGTCAGGGGTTTTCGGCCAGATCCCACATGGAGCTCCCAGCACAGCATGCAGATCTGCACTGACCCCACTGGCTGGTCCATCACAAGCACCCCAAGCCCAGGTTGCCCCGTCTCTATGTTGACCTTTCTTGTGGCGATGCCCCAAACAGTCACAGAGACTCCAGTCAAGATGCTGCACCTAGGTCCCTGGGAGGAATCCAGGTCCCAGAGGGTGAAGCTTGCCTGTCTGTGTCCCACTGTGCAGGACTGGGGCCTATGCCAGGCGTGCACACCAGAGCCATGGTGTGCCTGTTTGAGACTCTGTCTCTTCCCCAAATCATGACCGTGGAAACATGTGGAGGGCTGTTCCCCAGGAACGTGCAGTTGGGACAGGAAGTCATGCAAGCCCAGCCAGAGTAGGATGTGGGCACAACCCGCCCTGTGCAGATGCTCACTGTAGTAATGTGTCGCCCACTGGCCATTACTGTGAACTTGTCTGTGAAGGCACAGGCTCTGGGACAGGTCATCTACCACCCTGTGATGACCTACATGAGGCAGAAGACCCAACAAGCCACAGGCTTTGTGTCAGTTAAGAGAAGATTGACCATCTCCGTTCTCACCTAGAACTAATGGCCATTTTTACCTTTAAAAAAATTGCAGAATGCTTATTTTAGTATTACCAGGGCAAAAATTAAATGACGTAATAAGAGGTGGAGACTTTAGGTGCCACGCATTCTAATTAATGGGGTAGAATAATTGTCCCAGAGTCCAGGGATCTTTAAAAGGAAAACTGCTTTTAGCAGTTGACATTCCTGGGGACAGTTTAAATTGTGAGGAAAATAAAAGTAGTGTGTTCACATGCATCCACACAAGGCAAGAATACAAGGCTTGGACTGCAGGTTATGGTCCCTCAGACCACTGTGGTGATGCAGAGCTGTCAGCTTTGCACGGCCTTCTGGGATTTTGCTCACAGAGAGTTCAGACAGCCCTCCTTGGATGCAAAGGCTATGTCACTATGAGCTTGAAAAGATTGTGTTATAGGTAGAAATTGCCACATGGTGTGCACACACACAGGGACCAGCGATGGCTCTCGGATGCTGGGGCAGGTGGGAAGAGCCCAGAGGTTTCCCTGGATACTCTCAAGGCAGCGAGCGGCCTTCAGAACCATGGACACTGCTTATGCCCCCCTCCCTGGCCCCCAAACAAAAAATGAATGGATTCTGTTCCTAGGAACCAGCCCTGCCCCTTTGGGAGGGAGTTCCTCCTAGCTGTGTGCCCAGTGAGTACCTTCCGGAAGGCTTGGCACCTTGGGTTTGCACTGGCAAAGCAGGAAGCTTCCCGTCAGTGATGGAGGGAAATGGCTTCCGTGAAGGGGAAGGGGACAGCAGGTGTGTTTGCTGAGGTGGTCCTTCCTTACAGTCTGGTGGCCTCAGTTCTGCTGCAAAGCTTCAGATGAAGCTGTGTGACAGGGCGGGAGGTCCATGTCAGCAGCTGGAGAGGTGAACAGCCAGCAGTCACCTGAGGGGGGTGGGGTGGGGGAGGGGCAGGACTGACCATGTCTCCATGCGTGCCCCACATCACTATCTTCTGTAGTTGTTGACACAAGCACATAGGTAGTAACTTCATCCACAAAGGGACCTTCCCCAGGACCCAGTGAGCAGGAAGCTGGCCAGAGGATGCGGGGGTTGTTGGGATGGCAGTGGGGCCTGGGCAAGAGGGAGAAGGTGGTGGACCAGGGGACCATAGCGGGGTCAGTGGGGGGGGTGGTTAAAGGGGAAGAGGAGCCTGGGCTCTGGCTGGCTGGCCTCCTCTGGAAGTCCCATCCCCCTGCCTCCAACTCCTCACCTAGATTTGTATGCCAGAGGCAAGGCAGCTGTAACCCACACAGAGAAATCACAGCTGTTGGTGTAAGGGCCTCGGTACCTCAGACATTCATGTAGACGTCACCCCTGCCTCTTCTTGAGGCTGACACTCTTTCGTCCCTCTCGATTTTGAGATGTAGTTTTACGGTAAAGCCTGGCCTTGCTCCCGACCTGGGATGGCCTGGGATGTTAGGTGAGCACCAGCACACATGGCCTCGCCATCCATTTCTTTAAACCTTGAGCTAGTTCTGTACGAGGCCATCACCTCTGACCTGGTTACTTCTGGTAAGTAGGAGGACACAGGGGTTCAGTGCCAAGCCCGGCAAAGAGTACATGCACATGCAGCTAGTTGAGTCTAGAACCTGCCAGGAAGGCAGGTTTATAGGTTGAGGAGCCCAGGCTGCTGTGTGGGGAGTGGCATGGTCACCTGTGCTTGAGGTGACTTCCTAACTCCCTCTGCTGCTCACGGCCTCCTCTTGTTCACAGAACGCACAGGCAATTGTGCCCACACGGAGGGATCACTCTGTGTTTTCTCTCCATCCAGACCCCCTTCCTAGGTTTTGTTCTCTCCCAAGCATGTTATGGAGGCTTCCTCTAAGTATTCTATTTTGCCTTTGAACCAGCCAAGACGCCATCTGCATCCAGCACGGAAGAAGCAGATGCTGGCAGCCCCCAGCCCACCACCGACGAGCTCTCTCAAGCCTTAGCTGGGTCTGACTCCCCGGACAGTCCCCCCAGACCCCTGGAGAGATCTGCGAGCCAGCTCCCCAGCCCTCCGCTGCTGCCCACCCCGCCACCCAAGGCCAGCTGTAAAGCCACAAAAAATGTCACAGGTGGGTCTGTGTGTCCTCCTACTTGTCCATCCATCTGTCCGTGTCTTCCACCTATCTTGCCTGCTCCAGCTCTAGGCTGACTCTCACCGTTGCCTCAGTGCCCGGGCTCTGTGGGCCACAGAAAGAGCTGTGGTTCCACAAGGCCATGGTTGTTGACTGCAGACTGCTTGGGCTTCTTGTGACAGATGTGGGGGACAGTCCTGTATCAGTCAGAGGAGACATCTTCTAGACTCTGAACCCAGGGCATGCATTCAGTCCTCAGGGTGGGCTCCCTCTGCTATTCACATGCTTGGCTGTAAGGTTTCTGCTGTTCCCTGCGAGTGCCCCATTTCCCCCTTCACAGTGGCTCCATGTGCGCATCAGCGCAGAGCCAGGAGGCAGCACTGGCCCTTCCTGTAGCAGCACAGCTGGGCAGAGGTCCCTTTGCCATCTACTCCCGTGTCACTCTCACCTGCAGCTCTGGCCTTGCAGGGAGACTAAGGGCAGGGAGTTGAAATTTACTCATTGAGCCTTCAGGGGCAGGCACCTCAGTCCCTTGGGGAGGCAGGCCATTCACCGAGTGGTGGCTGTTGTGTTTTTTTAAAGAGCACATCCCCACATGCTCCCTTTGGAAGCTGCGGGCACAAAAAAGACACTAGGGAGCAGAACCCAGCTGAGGGAAGCCACTTTACTCTGTGGACAGGCACCACACACATCCCTCGAGAGGAGAGACTGAATTGTGAAGGAGGAGGGGCAGAAGTCCTGTGCACGGTTTTGAAGATGGAGACTTCCAGAGTATAACTTGCCCCAGATCCCGCATCTGATACAGACTTAAACTCAGTTCTGCACCCCCTGAAAACTTAATTGGGCCCCATTTTGGGCCAGCAACCTTATCCTGTTGCCTTGCACTTTCCCAGTCACTGTTCAGTGCTGTGAGGAGACACATGGCCACGGCGATGCCTGCACAATAAAGCTTTTTAGCTGGGGCCCTCTTACCGATGCAGAGGGTTAGCCCGTGACCGTCATGGCAGAGAGTGTGGCAGCAGACAGTCAGCTGAGAGCTTGCATCCTGATCCACAGACAGGCAGAGAAAAAGACACTGAAGCTGGTGTGGGCTTTTGAAACCTCAAAGCCCACCCCCCAGTGACACAGTCCCTCCAACAAGGCCACACCCCCTAATCCTTCTTAAACAGTCTACTAACTAGGGATCAAGTGTAGAACTATAAGAGCCTATGGAGGCGGTTCCCTTCACACCAGCACACGCACCTCACCTCTTCCTGGTTTTCTCACCACAGCTTGGGGTGTCTGTCAGCTGGTGACTTAAGGAGGGGAATAGAGCCCAGGAGGGTGACAACCGACCGTCCCTCTTTAGAATCTTCGGAGGAGTTTACTCTGCCCTCACCTTGATTTTAGATATCTGTCCTCCAGAATAGAGTGAGCTGTCCTATTGTTTTAAGCCACCCAGTTTGTTGCCATAGGCCCTTTATCCAAATGTACCCCAATGGCACATAGTCTCTGTGTTTACAATCAGGTGCAGCCGTTGTGTCTGGCATACAGCAGGTGCTAGGAAGATGTAGGCAGTTGTGTATCGGAATGCCGTATGAATGAATGAAAGTGATCGGAGCGCCGCTTTCTACGACACTGGAAACGAATGAAAAAAAAAATTCAGTTGCTGCCTGGCGTGACCACACAGAGTGAAAATGTGGCAGCAAAACATTACTATTTGGTATTTGGTTTCCATACTTGTGATAATTCTCCCTTTCCAAGTGTTGACATCTGAACCACTTCAAAAATCACTCACTTGAACAGCAAATTGCCTCTCTTTCCCCCACAGAAAGCACAAACGCGTTCTGATAGTCCGGGGACTTCCTGTTTCTATTGCATTTGAGAGGCTCCCACCTCAGAGTAGGAACACTTCCCTCACTATGACTCTTCCTTATCAATGTTCTCTGGGGCCCCAGGATCTGTCCACAGCCTGCCCGTCAGCACCTCTCACTTCACCCTTACCTCAGTGAAAGAGCTCAGGGGCAGTAGGAGTTTCTTTGACTGCACCAAATAGGAAGGTGGTCATGACTCGGGACTTCTACTTGGAACCTGAGTGGCTCTGCCTGTGTTGTCCCTTCTTGGGACATGTTTTTTCCACACATGAGCACTAGGTGACAGAATCAGACAGTTCCTATCACTGGGGAGGCCCGAGAGGTGCATCCTAGCCTGACATCAGGACTCCGCTGTAACTTGAGTTAAAATGGGAAAGTAACCTGTCAGCAAGTCCCAGAGGCTGTAAGTTCTGGGTTGGTCCACTGCCAGCTCATTTGAAATTTGGTAAGGGCCCGCTTCTGGATTTGTTGGGTAGATTTCTGTTTTCACACATATGTGTCAAAAGTATGTTCACATGACTGCATGAATGTGGAAACGAAGAGGGTAGAGGAGGAGGGGAGGTGGTCTCTTACTTCCCAGGCTGCGTGGTTGGCCAAGAAGCCCTGGGGGTCCTTCCCCCCACCCCCACCCCTACCACTACCCTGTCTCCATCTTCCCAGTGCTGTGATATTACAAACACATACTGTCACACCTGAATATGTTGGATATATACACATATATATGGACACACACATATATACACATACATACACATGTGTATATACATATACATACATGTATACACACATGTGTAGACATATACATACGTGTGTGCGTGGGTGTGTGTGTGCGCGTGCGCGCGCATAGCATGGGTTCTGGGGAATTGATTTCAGACCCCTCTGCTTGAAAGACAAAGTGCCAGCTGAACCATCTTCTCAGCTGTGGTGGTCGTATTTTAAAAGTGCTCATGATGAACATCCCCAGCTGTGGGAGCCCTGTGAGGGTCAAGGTGGGCTTGTGTGCCTCCGCCACAGCCTGTCCTTTCCTATGACATCAGAGGCTTCTGGCTCCCTGCATGTCACTGTCTGGCCCCCAGAGGATGGTTAGCTTAAATCCTTCCCTGGTCTGGTCCTGTTTTGATAGCCTGTTCTGCCTCAGGGTTCCCACGGCCTCTTCCTAGTGCAGCTAGAGCCAGGTGCCTCCTGGTAACGCCCCTGTATCATCTTTGAACCTCAGTTTTTCCCTTTTGGAAACAGGAGCAGTAAATAGTGTGGTAGGCACATGTTAGTTGGCCAGTGGGCTAATCTGCTCCTCAAAAATGCTGAGGGGTGCTGGCTTGCTGTGCCTACTGTTGAGGGTTGGTCTTTGCTTCTGTTCTGTGGTGCTTGGGTGATATTCCTGTGGCTGGCTGTGGTATAGACACCTTTACTGAGCTCACAGCCTGGCTGCCAAGTAAGCAGATAAGCCACTATGTATTCCCTTTTCTGTTTGTACAACTGTTCTGGCAAGGAAGGAGGTGATGCTGGGCTAGAGAAGGGTCTAGGAACACCTCATGAGTGCTCAAGGCATGGCTGACACATCGAGCAAGAACTGTGCCCAGGAAGGACTGAAGCCCGGTCCTGTCTGCCCACATGGGCACTGCTCATCCTTTGGGTGACAGATAAACACTCTTGTAGAGAAGCCCCGGCCTCTCCCTCATGCCCAAGAGGGAGAAAAGGGTGGAATGTTCCTCCTGGACTGGTATTGGGGTTCCAAACAGGGTGACACTCAGAGAAGGTGTCACTGAGGAGGGGATATCACAGAAGATGAGGAGGGCAGCCTCCAAAGGCTCAGAGTTGGGGCAGTGTGGACACTTCACGAGCTAGAAGGATCCTCATGTTGGTATACTGAACAGAGGGGGGTGGTGCGGGGGCGGGGGAAGGACAGAACAAGATGACACCAGGATGCTGAGCTGGGCAGCCCAAGGTGCTCTGTCTGGGACTGGGCCGTGAGTCTTGAGTCGTATCAAAGGGAAGATGGGAAAGGTGTGACAGGTTCACATTCCAGAAGGCGCCTCGAGGGCTGAGGTGCAGGGGGAGGGTGAATGTGAACAGATGAGGTTGGGAGGGCTGGGGCAGGAGGAAGGATGGCTGCATTTATGATTCCCATATAGCAGGAAGGGGTGCTCAGAGAAATGCTGAGGGGCGCTGGTTTGTCTGCAGAATGACGTTGGTCTGGACATCACAGAGTTCTTCCGCAGCGGAGTGGTACTGCAGCCGTAGGGAGCTGGGCAGGGTCATATCACGGTCTCTGCCCTGGGAATAGAAACTGGACTGGTGCCTGCATGCAGGGCGTGAGGAGTGCACCCTTCCATCTTCCTCAAGGCCTTGGTCCCCGTGTGGAGGGTGATGCTTGTATCCGTTACTGCCTTGTCCCAGGTCAAGCTGCACTCTTCCAAGGCCCCAGCATGAAGAACAGTGACCCGGCACTCCGAGGACAGCTTGCCACGCCCACAGGGTCCCCTCACCTCACCACTGTCCACCGGCCGTTGCCCCCCAGCCGCGTGATTGAGGAGCTACACAGGGCCCTGGCTACAAAGCACCGTCAGGACAGGTGAGGCTCAGACCCTGCACACTTGTGCTACCCATGGGAACCAGCGTCTTTGAGGACCCCTCCTACCTGGGCTGGATCTCTTGTTCCACTGGCACCATATTGACTCTCTTAGGACAGGGTCTGTGCACATGGAAAGCCAACCAGGAGACTAACTGCACAATCCCCAGGTGGGAGTTGGGGCTTCCTGGGAAGGAGCAGCTGGCGGAAGGGGCTATTCTTAGTTTATGGCTCTGAAGGCCTTGGGGATCCAACAATGAGAATGCAAGGTGCCCTACACCCATAGCTCCCTTGATTGTGTGGCTTGTGGCTGGTGTGAGGGAAACGGGGCTTGCTGGGGGAGAGGCAGCACATGGCACGCGTGCTAATTTGGTGGCATATTAGAGGAACCCAATGCCTCTCTCAGGTCTCTGAAGCCCTAGGTCTGAATGGTTGGACTCCATATGCTGGCAGGATTTAGCACACACCTTCTGCTTTCAGAAAGGGTACGATGCAGAGCCAAAGTCCCAGGTTCCCTTCAAAGCCCTCTACACAAGGTGCCCAGGACGAGCTGAGAAGTCATTCAGGGCCACCAGCCCTCGCAGTGTCCGCCATGCCCGACGTTGATTCCTGTGGGTTTCCCATCAAAATGGGCGTGTGTGACCGTGAGCCGTCTTCCCCATTTAGCTTTCAAGGGCGAGAATGCAGAGGGTCTCCAAAGAAGAGGATGGACGTGCGTCTGTCCAGGACGTCCAGCATGGAGCGCGGCAAGGAGAGGGAGGAGGCGTGGAGCTTTGACGGGGCCTCGGAGAACAAGCGGACGGCCACCAAGGACTCCGAGGAGAACAAGGAGAATGTGATGCTGAGCTCCGAGCTCAAGGATGACCTGCTTCTGTACCAGGATGAGGAGGCGCTCAACGACTCTGTCATCTCTGGTAAGGAGGGCGATGGCTCGGGGAGGGGAGTGGGGCCTCAGCCAGTGCTGCATCGCCCAGAGCCACATGGAAGTTGGCACTGTTCTGCTAGCCACTGGCTGGGAAGGGGCAAAGTCGGGAGGGGGGGCCTGCACTGAAGAGATGGAGGGTTGATCGTCCTTGGGAACTGAGCCCTTCTTTGGGGGGCAAGGTCCAGCAAAGACTCTAAAGACACTGGGTGAACTTGCATTCTGGAATGTCGGGTGTTTGTTCCAGTGGCATTTGGGGCAAATACATCAAGTGGAGCTGTGAGTGAGCTCAGAACGGCAGCCCCTAAGCGAGGCCTGGCCAGGGGTGTGGAGATGGTGTGCACGTGGCCACGGTTCTCCGTTCTGATCTTAAAATTAGACGAGGTAGGGTCTCAGCGTCAAGGTCTGTATGTGTGCCCCAGGTCTGTGTTCTCCAGGTCTGAGTGACTCTCTTGCCCTAAGGTCTGGGCTTAGGGACATAGAGACCTATAGCCCCCTCCTTCCCCTCCCACTGATATCCAGGAGGCGGGGCTCTCAGGCTCTACTCCTGCAGACCACTGCCTTTTAAGGAGAAGGTGGCATCTTCCAAAGCCCCTTGTGCCTCTGTAACCAGCGGCAGCCTGCAGGATGGCTGCCAACTCCATTCTTTCCTTCAGTAACACCTTTGCTGTGGGGGAGATGGCGTGGCCATCCTTGTCCCTCAGCACAGGGCTTGGCTGAGTGAGCCTCAGAATGCGTGCATGCCCTCGAGCGAGCATGTCACAGGAGGTGCTCACATGAAGAACGCTTCCCAGTGGGCATCTCCTTCTACAGGGCAGTGTTAGGCCATGTGGAAATGAGAGTGTGACTCCTAAGCCACAAGAGGTAGAAAGCCCCCTTGTACATCTTTCTGCCTGGGGATCTCAGGCCTGGCCCAGGATCGCCCTCAGAACGCTTGTCCGAAGGATCAGAGAGACACAGAATTCTCTGCTGCTGGCAAATAGAGTAGGAGTCACCACCAGGGTGGGTACCATCTGCTGCCATGTCCTCAGGTGTGACCATGACTCTTCTAAGGCACAATTTTCTTAGCATTGTGAGTGTGTGTGTGTGTGTGTGTGTGTGTGTGTGTGTGTGTGTGTGTGTGTGTGTGTAAATGTTGTTTTGGAGAGGACAATTATTCCCAGTAGGAACTTCCCATGAGGCCTCGCTCTGGCTGCCGACAAGGGCAAACAGAGCTATTGGGCCCTGCCCAAAGCTTCTTAAGTTGAGGCCCCGTTCTCATCACCTCAGCTGCCGTGCGGTGTGGACACGGGGAAGCGAAGGCAGCAGTGGACTTGTGACGTGTGCATCTTCCCATCCTCCTCCCATCAGCTGGGGTCAAGGTTCAGTGTCTGTCACAGGCACGTACTCTCGGTCCCTCTTATGGATGTTCCCAAGGAACTTTTTCTCGAGTCCCCTTTCCTCAGAACTTAATGTTCAGAAGCAGCGGAGGCCTCATTAGGGAAAAGGCCTGGTTTCTGAATGTCTAAGACATTTGCTGGCCACACTCTGTGCCATAGGTGTTTGCTGTGGTCAGAGTCTGGCAGCTGGACTCTGAGGTGTGATGTATGATGTCTGCAACGCAGTTAGAAGCTTCATGGCCTCTGGGTTTACATGTTCCTTACGTGCAGAGCTTCATGCATGTATGCTAGCACATACCGGCTCTTACATGCACACACACACACACACACACACACACACACACACACACACACACACACCTGTCTGCCCACACAGGCTCAGTCCCTCTGGGTGTGTGTAGTCAGCCTCCAGTACAGCAGGACCTTCAGAGAATCTGCCGGTAATGCAAGGCACATTCCTTTCAGTATGTGTCTAGGTCAGTGGTTCCCCACTTTCCTAATGCTGCGACCATTTTAAGACAGCTCCTCATGTGGTCAACCCCCCCATGTTGCTACTTCCTAACTGTGATTTTGCTGTTATGAGTTATAATATAAATATCTGATAGGCAGGCCCCACAGGTTGAGAACTGCTTCTCTAGCAGGAGACGTTTGTGTTTGTCTCTTTTCTTCTGTCTTCAACCCATGACTAGAGCCCACACACACATGGGCTTGTCTGTCACATTGTCCCTGTGCCTTGGCTCAAGGGAAGCACAGATGAGGGCGGGGACGTGCGTGTGAGGGCTTCTGCAGGTGAATGACAGCAAACCCTTCTGGGACTTTCTCAGCTCCCTATATCGCTTGCCCCTACATGCAGACCCCACCCATCCCAGTTATCCATGCCCACAGGTTGCTGGGCCAGTACACCCAGGGGTGTGCCAGCCATGCTCCCAGCTAAGATGAGGCAGGCCCCTAACTTCACCCATCTGCCATAGCTTGGCTGCTGTAACAAAATGTTAGGGACTTGCCTGGAAATCCAGGACGAGATGACTGGAGATGGCTGTCCCCGGGCTCCCAGGCGGGGCGTCTTGGGGCAACCTCACACAGTGGAAGGATAGGCAGCTGCCTGTGTGTCTTACAAAGCCAGCAACCCCGTCAGGAGGGCTTCACCTCCTAAAGCCAACTTAGCCCCTGGTCCCCCTCACGCTTCACAGTGGAATTTGGGGAAGGAGGTGTTTGCTGTGGGTCGGGCTCCTCAGCAGAGGACCATCTGTAGTTCCCACCCGAAGTTCCTCCCTGAGCTCCCAGCACAGAGACTGTTTAGGGCTCAGCTACCTTGCATTGACACGTCCTAGAACAGTGTGACTTTGGTCAGGCTCCCTCACCTCTCTGTTTGAACTAGGGGTGGTTTGCTGAAGTAGCTAATTTAAAAGCTCACATCCTCCGCTCCAGAGGCTTTGCTTATGGCATCTATCCCATGGTCCTCAGCTACTGGACTCATAGGATTCTGTGTCTGCCCATGTTGAACTTTTGAGGCCATAAATACATTTGCTGTGGTCAGCTGTGCCCTGTGGTCTGCTGAGAACCATCCATTAGCCCCACCCACCAGATGCCATTAGTATCCTGTAGCCTAGTTAGGACAGCCCCACATGGTCCAGTGTTCCCAGCACCTGCTGCCTGTTAAAGGTTCACATGTCACCACCTGTAGTGGGAAATTGGAAAAGCTCCGAGTGGGTGGTCAATAGGAGTCATTAAGTCAGTGACACCCCATGTAGACAGTAAAGCAGTGAGGTGACAGGGTGTGGGCTCTGAGGTATGAGAAATTCCCAAGATACTCTGAGGAGACAAAAACCTTGAGATTAAGTTCATATACCCACCCAGCTGCAGCATATTATAAAAAAGGGACATAGAAAAACGTGTCCATTGCTCACTACCAGTTTAACTGGATTTGGGATCACCTAGGAGACACACCCTGAGCAGCGTGTGAGGGCGAGCACCAGCCTTGGATGCAAGTGGCCAGCTGCCTCAAGATCGTTCCTACCATACCTTCCCTCACCATGACTCCAAACCTGGAGCCAAAATAAATCCTTAAGTTTTTGTCAGGCCCATCATCACAGCCATAGGGAAGTTAAATAATACAGGGAAGACATAACGCTTCTAACTTGATATGATTAGGACCAGCCGGCTGTATTTCTGTTACTTAAAATAGCCAGTGGCAGAGGTCATCAGGGCAAAGAGGGGGTCATGACTGGAGATGGACTCCCTAAGAAAAAGTAGGTACAGCCATTTGACCGCAGAGCAAACACTACACAGAGAGTGTGGCTCTCAGGTTCTGAGTGTAGCCTAGGTGTACAAGAGAAGTGACCCTCCACTGGCCGCATAGTCCTCTGTGGACATGTGAAAAGTGTGTGTCATTTGAGTCCCATTTTGTGTGCAGGGAGGACATTGTAAAGGTCCCCTCTGATGGTTCAAGACTCTCCTGAACTCATCCCTGTGCTGTGAATGCCAGGTGTCAAACCCATTCCTCCTAACAAGCTGGGGCTCTGGGCTGGGACAGCCATGCTTTGTGGCCAGCAGGTGGCGCTGCACACAAACACACACAAATTCACTAGGCTGCTAAAGTTTAGATTCTGAAAGCTAGAACAACACCCTGTGGGCATTTGGGGTGCAGGCTAGTGAAGAAAAAGCTGTGTTTGTCCTTGTTGAACCCCAAGCAACAGAGATGTCATGGTGTGAGTTGGTGGCGGGACAGTCACAGCCAGTTAGGTTTTCGTCTGGGAGCTGATATGCTCAGCACTTCCTAACCCCGTAACCTTGGTCAAAGTTCTTATGTGGTCCCTTGCACCTAGGGCTGACATCCTGATGTGTCCCTTCCTTCTGAGGCAGAGGGAATGGAACTAGCTGATTCATTGAACCCACATCTTCAGCTGTGCAGTTCAAACATAGGTTGTAGGCTTCCTTCTCACAGGTGCCCTGTGAACTCTGGCTGCAGGTGGCCCTGAGCCTGGGCTAGGACTTCCGAAGGTGACTGGAGGTGATGAAACATGAACAGCAGAGGCTGTACTGTGGTCTCTGTGTTCTTAGGATGTTTGGCCGCTTTCAAGTGCACCAACCCGGTGTTCCCTTTTCTGGAGGAACTAACTTGGCCAGCCCATCGTAGCTTCCAGCCTTAACTCCTGTGTGTCCCTCTAGCTAGAAGGCCCTCTTTTTCATCACATGCACATGGGTACCATGAAGATGTGCTGTAGGTGTGGGTAGCATTTGCCCTCGGGGGGGCTTTCAGGAGAGGATGCCCTCAAGGATGTGGGTGCCGTGTGAAGACTACAAAGGGCTTGAGGACCTTTAGAGCTAATGTTCGTACGCATGTCCATATTTGATGATTTTGGAATGATCAAGCCAGGCTAGCAAACAAGCTCATCACCCCTCATACGCAGGAACTGCTGACATTTAAAACCCCCATTTTGGACCACTTTGGAGTTCTATCCTGGCTCCAGGCAGAGCACAGTTCACTAAAGATGACCAAGAGGTCTTGTTCTTCCATCAGCATCCGTCCTCCCGCTTCATCATACTCCACAGGAAACCACAGTTCACCCTCAACTTCCATGAGGCTGGCAGCTTAAAATGCATCACTGAAAGTGCATGGTGCTTGCCTCTCTGTGCTGGCGGGTTTGCTCAACTTAGTGGCCTCCAAGGCTCACTAGTATGGTACATGGTGAAACTGATTAGATCGGGTCTTGTTTCAGCGTTAGGAAACCGAGCCCCCATAAGCATGATGTGCAGATTGTTCTCCGGCACGCTGAGTTTTATATATTTTTATTTCTGTGTCTGTGTATATATGCCACATATGAGGCTGGAGGGGGGGTGCTGGGTCCCCTAGAGCTACAGTTAACAGGCTACTGTGATCTGAGCTCTCCTGGTACACTGATTTTAGTTCCTTTGGAGTCATACTCGAGAATGACAGGGCTGGGTGTGTGATAGCTGAGCTTGCATCTCCTGAGAGGCCTTGGGCTGCTTGTACTGATCTGAAGTCCTACCAGCGGTGCACAAGGATTTTTCTTTCTCTGCATCCTGACCAGTCCTCGCTATCATCTGCCTTATCTTTGGCAGCCACTTCTGTCAGGCAAAAGCTGGAACCCCCTTTGATGTACCTCACATTCTTGTTGTGTGGTGATAACGATGCACTGTCTGTCCATCATGGAGGTGTGTATGTGTGTGTATGAGCAGGCTGGAGGTTGGCATCTCCCTCACTTGCTCCCCACCTCTTTTGAGATGAAGTCTCACCAGTTGGCCTAGCCTGGCTCACCTACCACCTCTTAGATCTGCTCTCTGCCTCCCGGGTGCTGCAAGAGCATGAGGCCGCCCACCATGTTGAGTGTGTATTGGGGATCTGAATTCAATTCCTTTTCCTACTGAGCCATCGGCCCGGCCCTCATTTGTTTATTTCCAGTTTGTGTCCTTTCCTGCATTCTAAGAGTGCAATCTTTGTTTTCCTGCTGCTGGTGTGAGTTTCTTCTTCAAGCTGGGCGTTGACCTCATATCTAGTGGAGGGCTCGCACACACTGTCTCCCTCGTGGTGCGGTCTCATTATCCTGCCCATTCCCACCGATGCATTTAAACACTTCTGTTTTAATTTGATGCTATTCCCACTATTTTCTGTTTTGTTTTGTTTCATTTCTCCTACACATGGATCTCTGGCCTTCTACCAGGAAATCTTTACCCACAATGATGTGGAGCATTTATGCAGTTTCAAGTCTTTTTTTTTTTTTCTTGCTTTTTTCGAGACAGGGTTTCTCTGTGTAGCCTTAGCTCTCCCGGACTCACTTCGTAGACCAGGCTGGCCTGGGACTCACAGTGATCCGCCTGCCTCTGCCTCCCGAGTGCTGGGATTAAAGGGGTGCGCCACCATCACCCGGCCTCGAGTCTTATGTTAACATCTGTTACCCATTTCATGTCGATGGTCATTACAGTGTGAGATGAGAGCTAGAGGTTGACACAAGCGCTCCTGTGTGATGCCCATTTCCCCCCCAGACATCGTTTGTCAGAGATAATGTCCTTTCCTCCATCATATGGTCTCGGCACCTTTACGGGGAGTCAGCTGGCCTCACAGAGGTCTGTGTCTGTCTTCTGGGGACTGGATGTCTTCTGTGTGAGGGCAGCACAGGTAACAGGTGTTTAGAGCTTGTCAGGGCTTGTTCTACCTTTCCAGCAAAGTCAATCTCTTGTCTGTATGAAGTCGACACATGTTCACTGAGCAGTGTCTGCCTTGAACAGGCGGGTGTCTGTGTGGGGCTTTCTAAGAGTTAGTAGGTAATTACTGAGTCCCCTTTGCACTAGCAGGTTTAATGTGGATAGCAGTTGGTCTCCTGTTGTCAACCTGACTGAATTTAGCATCACTTAAAAGACATCTTCACAGACTCACCCAGATGGGCATATCCAGGGAAGTTTAACTGAGGAGGGAGGACCACCCTGAACGTGGAAGGGCGGAGCAGAAGCCCGTACTGTGCAGGCATGCACCTATTTCTGTTCCCTAAGGACACAGTATGAGCAGCCACCTGAGGCTCACGCTGCATTCACAGCCCCACTGCCTTTCCCTCCTTGCCGAGATGACTATACTCCACCAAACTGTAAGCCAGAATACATTCTCCTCCCTCAGTTACTTCTTTTTAATTATTTATGCATGCATATGAGTGTTTGTGTACATGTATGCAAGTACACCAAGTACGTGCAGTGCTCACCGGGGCCAGAAGGAGGCGCCTGACTTCATGGAACCAGGGTTACAAGTGGTTGGGCGCCACCATGTGCATGCTGGGAATTGAAGTCTCAACCCCTGAGCCATCTCTCCAACCCCATCATAAATTGCTTCAGGCCACGATCTCACTGATGAGACCACACTTCCATGATGAAGTCTTCATGCTGTTGAAGGCATTTGCACACATCTCCTCACAACTGGTAGGGCTTGTGGAGGTCTTGTTGGGGCTAAGAGGCTCACAGACCCCTCTGTGAGTTGACAAGTATGTCAGGGGATGCTGCTAGGCCAAGGCTTCCTTTCCCCACTCCCCAACTACCTTTCACTTGGGGAATTTTTTTTTATACAACCCTAGGTGTCTAGAACTACAAAACAGGTGGTATACAAGCAGAATCTTTACTGATTAAAAGTCATAAATAAATGTGATTGAAAACAGTTATTTGGTGTACACTCATCATTTTTACCATTTATTAAGAGTAAAGCACAGTTGCACACGAGGGAGATGGATGTGCTGTGCGCAGGAAAGTGCTAAGTCTTAGCCGCATGTTTGACTCTGCAGGTCCCAGAGACTCTTCAGTGTCCTTCAGAGTTGATCAGTGTTTTGATTTTGCAGTCATCAATGCCAAGAAATTGACTTTGCTTAAACATAGAGCTCAAAAGCGGCAGGCCATGTATTTAGGGCCATTGTTGGAACGGCGCTATGGAGGACCCTAAGGTTAGCAAGCTGTCTTTGTTCTTCTGTAGTGCTGTAACAAAACGCCTGACACCAGGCGATTTACAAAGACGGAAATTTACTTTCCTCCACTTCTGGAGTCTGGGGACCCCCCAAGATCAAGGTGCTGTGCATTTGGGTGTGTGAGGGCTGTGACTCACTAGAGGTCAGCAGGGGAAGCCAGCTGAGTTCTCAGTGTTATCTCTTTTATAAGCACCCTTGTCTCACTCCCAGGGCGTAAGGCTTCATGCCCCAATAGTCTCAGTGCTGTCACACTGACCACCTGAACTTTAGGGGTCCAACTTTTAGACTTGAAACAGATGTTTGTGGAGGCTCCCCTGGACAGTTGGTGGCATTTATGGGGGATCTTGTGTGCAGTGGAGAGTTGGTAGGTATATGTGGGGGCTCTCTCTGCTGTACACACAGACCTCTTCAGCAGTGGCAGCCTGCCCAGAATTCCCTTCTCTTCACTGTAATGAAGGATGGAGACATTCATGATTAGATGCACAGGGCTCTTTAAAAAGTTTCTGGTTATGGGCTACAGAGATGGCTCAGCAGTTAAGAGCACTGGCTGCTCTTCCAGAGGAGCCTGGTTTGGTTTCCAACACCCACATGGCAGCTCAAAACCTTCTGTTAATTCCAGGTTCAGAGGAATCTGACACCACTTCTGACCTCCCAAGGCATGGCATGCATATGGTGCAGACACACTCAGCTACACACACACACACACACACACACACACATTCAATTAAATTATAACTCCTAAATTCCTGCTTATTTGGGCATCATTGCTAGAGTAAACATCCAGACACAGCACTCCTGCAGAGTGGCGCCCACGCCAGCCTGGATCCTCGCTTCTTCTGGAGCTGAGGTGTGGGTGGGCAAGGAGAGGGCTTTTGTCCCAGCTACTGTCCCTTTAAGATGTTCCCGGCAGGCAAGCACACAGGCATTTTTGTGGCTGATGTAGAGGGCATGCTGCCCTGAGACAGAAGGTGGCTAGCTCGCTCTCAGACGGCCACTACCCAGCACACCTCAGGCATCCATGGGCGTCACTGCTCTTCAGTCCCTCCCTGGGAAGGAGCAGGGTCCTACACTCCTTTCAGCTTTGGTACCAGCGGCTGGGCAAACTCTCCAGCCGCTTGGGAGCGGCCTGGCTGCAGCTCCATGTACAGACAATTCACTCCATCTTGCTCCCATGGTACCCCTGATCTTGAAGACAACCTGCCTGGGGACAGGGGGACTGGGGGCCACGTGGTGACCATGCGAGCGTGTGTCCTGTCTACACCTTGTGTGAGAACAGGTGATACATCCATCCTGTGCCACTTTAAAGGAACCCTCCCCCACTTCCATCTCCCGAGTACAGCCCCGGGGATTCCTGAATTTCAGCTGCCTGCCCAGGGGTTCCCCATGGTCCAATTCTTAGCCACCATGAAGGAGGAGGGGACACATTCAGTGCATATCCAGGCACAGGGGTGAGATTCTTTTACCTCTTGCAGATGAGATCATCTGAGACCAATCTGATCCCTTCTTGCTCCTTCCCATCCTCCGCCTTTCCTCCCTGCCAGCCTTAGCTAACCCAGTACTATTTCTCTCCTCTCTCTACGGGGAAGCTGCCAGCCATGCTGCCTGCTGGTGTGGTGTGGTCCTGATGGTGGCTGCGGGTGGTGGTGGTGGTGTTAGGTGTAGCTGGATGCACACTAGGCATCTGGGAAGGATGGACAGGTGTTCTCTCTCTCTCTCTCTCTCTCTCTCTCTCTCTCTCTCTCTCTCTCTCTCTCTCTCTCTCTCTCTCCTCTCTCAGCTGATTCATCTGAGCATCCTCTATGTAGCTGGCCCTGTTCTGGGCCTGGAGATCAAGTGTGACCAAGGCAGATAGGTTACTTTTCTCCCTTGGTGCCTGTATCTTGGGAACACTACAAACAGCACACAGGCCGGCTCCCAGCAAGCACGTTACAAGTGGAGTGCGTGTTGTGGTGGACACCGCCTACTTGATGAGGCTGAGAGTAGTGACTAACTTCACACAGTGTGGTAACCCCCAGGAGGTGACGCAGGAGCTGAGGTATTCCAAGAAGAAACCAGCCATGTGGGGAGAATTATGACGAGGAACAAATGGTACAAAGACTAGACAGGCCTAGACAGACCCCAGGAAGTGAGAGGAAGTTTCCGTAGCAGAGCAGGCAAGGAAGAAGGGAGAGAGGAAGGGATGAGAGGCTGAGTACAGACTGTGTGTGTTCCCTGGAGCCTCGGAGAGAGGGACCACGGCAATAGATGGACCACAAGATAGTTCACAGTCATGGTTTGGCCACTATTTGGCAGAACTACGTGCAGCGACGGCTTTGATCGCGTTTTATGTAGCTTCAGTGAGATGCACCATTACCACCATGAAGACAGCGTGGCTTCCTGTCTCACTTGCTGTGCTCCCCTGTAATGTTGTCGCTGCCTTCCCCAGCACATCTGTACCCCAATGCCCAGGAATCTCTGTCCAGCTTCCGTGACCATGCGTTTGTTTGTATCTTGTAGCATTTCTATACAGAAAATCAATATGTGGTTTGGAGGGTCATAAATGAGCTCAAAGCATCATAGCATGTGTGTGAAAATGTCACTGCGAGCCTATAGCTGTGCTTAGGAAAATTCTCTAAGTCATAAAAACATTCTCCCATTTTCTCTAAAAGTTGTGGTTTTTCGCTTATCTGGATTCCTTGTGTGGATATATGAGGTTGAAAGCCAAGCCTTCCCTGTATAGACCCAGGGCGGAACCTCGTCTTTTAGGTCTGTGTAGCCAGGTTTCCTTCTGTGTAAGGTTTGATCCAAGACCCTAGACACAGAGATGGTCTTTTGGGCTGTGGCATCTTCTTCATTGACTACAGCCCTATAGAGAGTCTTGTCCTCTGGAGCACATCCTAATTTCCCCCTTGGGTGGGTGGGTGGGGGTTCTAGACTATTTTTGGCACAGAAGTATGCTTCTGAGGTCTTCTGAGACACATGAAAGTTGTGGAGGAGGCAGCAACCCCCTTTTCCGTCGCTGGGTGCTAAACTGGTCTCTGTCCACTGTAGCAGCTGCTGACGGACACTTGGGTGGCATGCAGTTAGCATGGGCCCAGCCCTGGCAGCAGCTACTGTGTGCCAGGCTTTGTGTGTCTAGGTTGTGTGAAGGGGTTTGCCACTGGAAGAAACAGGCAAGAGGCTGGAATGGCCAGTGGGTAAAGGGCTTGCTCGCCCTCTATGATCCCAGCATCCATGTAAAACAGCCTGAGTGTGGCAGCAGCGTGTGCCTTTACTGTCTGGGAAGACAGACACAGGCTGATCCCTGGGTCTGACTAGCCACATTGTCTGGAACATTCGGTGAGCTCCAGGCTCAACGAGACCCTGTCTCAAAAAAAAAAAAAAAAAAGATGGGGGAGAGACTGAGGGAGGCTCTTAAGGTTGACCTCTGGCCTCCATGCACATGCGTATGTACCCTCATGTGCACACACATGCATGCATGCGCATGAAGATGCTAATTCTCTGGCAAAGTGTTTTTCCAAAGATGCCTGCATTTCCCCATCGCCGCCAGCACTCTGTTGAGGTCAAGCTCCTTCCGCACCCTTTGCTGTGTTTCACATGAGCTGTGCATTTAGCCACTCGAGGGATGGGCATTGGCGTCTCCGATTCTTTAGTTTCCATGCGGGTTTAAGGTGTACATTTTTTTTTTCATATGCTTATTTTCTGTCTCATCAAACATTTGCCCGACTTTCAGAACATGTGCTGCCTGCGTCTGAGGTGGTCCTTCAAGAGATGCCGCTTCACACACGCGTTCTCTTCCGGCTTGGCCTCGCTCGCTCGCATGCCCCTGCTTTGCAGGAGCAGCGACTACCAAGTCTGATGGACCCAGTCTGTTAGCTCCTTCATGTCTAGGGCTTCGGTTTGTGCGGGAGAATTCTGTCAACCCCAAGGTCGCAACTGTTACCTCCCGAAAGTCCGTTTTTAGGTTTTACATTTGTGTCTGTGGCATATTGTTAGTTATAATGTGTGGCATGAAAGATGGATCAAAGTTCTTTTTTTTTTTTAAGATTTATTATGTATACAGTGCTCTGCCTGCATGTACACCTGCAGGCCAGAAGAGGGCGCCAGATCTCATTATAGATGGTTGTGAGCCACCATGTGGTTGCTGGGAATTGAACTCAGAACCTGTGGAAGAGCAGGCGGTGCTCTTAACCTCTGAGCCATCTCTCCAGCCCTCAAAGTTCATTTTTAAAAATGATTATCCATTTGATCAGTGCCACTTGTTGAGAAGGCAGGTCTTCATTGGAATAATCTTGCATATGTATTAACAATTAGTCAACGCCATGTCAACTCCCGGACTTTCCTTCCTGTTCCTCTGACCTGTTGCTTCTCTAGTTGCCAACACCACACACATTGGTCATGGTAGCTAAGTAAGTTGTGAACCCAAACAGTGATAGTCCCTTTTAAAATTTGGTATGAGTGTTCACGTACGCGTAAGCACACACATGTGTTCAGATGCATGTATGTCTGTATGTACACATGTGTAGAAGCCCTGTTAGATATACTAAGGTTTTGTTTTAGGAGTTCAGTATACTATCCACTGCTTCTCAGAGCCAGGTGCATTTTTTGTTTTAAATCTTATATCAGTGTTCTTATGGGATGTTGGTCTTTAGTTTTATGGTCTTCCCTTTGAGGGAAATTCTGGTTTCACTGAATGAATTGTGAAGCAATATTCTTTTCTTCGATTTTCTGAAGTAATTTGAATAGTATCAGTATTTTTTTAACCTGAAATGTTTTGTTAAAAATCACTATTTTGTATAACTACATGTGTGCGTATGAACACGTAAGCAAGTTTTAAACTAAAAGCTACTTTTTAATTGTATTTTTCTCTTATATATTACACCCTGACCACAGTTCCCACTCCATCCATTCCTCCCTGTTACCATTCAAAATGAGATGGCGCACAACTGATGTGATATGGAGAGACTTACACTAGAAACATGGGAAAGAAGGGGAGAGAAGTTAGGGCCTGAGTGGACCATGAGGGGAGAGGGGGGGGGGAGAGAGACAGAGAGAGGGACACAGAGAGGGACAGAGAGACCAAGGTGAGAGAGGGGGGAGAGAGAGACACACAGAGAAGGACAGAGAGAGAGGAGAGGAGAGGCAGACAGACAGATGCCTTTAGAGAAAGCGCAAGAGAGAAGTACAAGAGTGAAATGGATGGAAGGTTTGTCCTTTTCTAGTCTGACACACACCTGGTGGCAGGCAGGCAATGATGTCAGAGGTTGCTAAGCAACCTAGAAGCAGATCAGATCAGCCAGCAGACTAGCAGATCTGCTGTGGGCTAACACTCTCAGCCCCCTACCCCCCGCCCCTCAAGATCTACTTCTCCATTTCCTTTCAGAAAACAGCAAGCCTCTCAGGGACGTCCGCTGAACACTGCAAACCAGATACAGTGAGACTAGACACAAACCCTGATAAAGGAGGGTGAGGTAACCCAGTGGGAAGACAGGCAGAAGAATCAGACATACCCCCCGCCTCACTCCCCTCTCTCTATTAGGAGTCACACAAACACCCCAAGCTAACAACTCTGCTCAGCCAGTCCGTCCATTCCTTCACAGCTAGAGGTTCCGATCTGTGTCAGAATAACAACATAATAATAACATACATGCAGAGGATGTAGTGCAGTCCCTTGCAGGCTCTGTGATTTCCACTTCACTCTCTGTGAGCCCCTATAAACCTTGCTTGGGCAGAACTTGTTGGGGGTGGCCAACCAATGACTGGCCTAATTTGTGGTCCACGCCAGGAGGGGCAGCCCATGCCCTGATACTGCCTGGGCGACTAGGAAGCAGAGGCTAGGTAGCCCAGAGACCCAGGATAGGGGAAAACAAATCAATAAAATGATTCTCAATGATATTCTACCATACACAGAGATAGTGCCTAGGCCAGGGGTCATTAGAGAGGCTTCCCCTGGCTGCTGATGGGAGCAGACCCACAGCCAAACACTGGGTGAAGAGAGAGACCCCGAATTAGAGATCTTTGCCAGGTCCTTCCCTGGGGAGCTCAGGGAAACCCTGAGGAAGTGGCAGAGGAAGACTTGTGGGAGCCAAGAGGGGTCAAGGAAGACAGGAGAACATGGCGTACAGAGTCAACTACGAGCTACTTTTGTTTAATAGGTACAGCCAACACCAGCAGGCTGACACAGCCTTGGTGCATGGAACACCGTCAGGGCACCCGTTATCGTTATTTAGCAGATAATGGGCTGGTTATGGGCACTCAAGAGAGTTTCGGAAATCTGCATTGCTCCAGAAATGATGTCTTTAGCTGCTTTTTCCCATTGCTGTGATTAAAACACCATGACCTAAAGCAATGTGGGGGAGGAAAGGGCTTGTCATAGCTTGCAGACTAGAGGCCATCACCTGAGAAAGCCACAGCAGGAACTGAAGCAGAGGCCAGGGCCGAGCGCTGCTTCCTGGCTTGTTCCTCATGGCTTGCTCAGCCTCCTTCCTTATAGAACCCAGGAACACCATCCCAGGGTTGGCACCGCCTACAGTGAGCTGGGCCCTTCCCCAACAATCACCCATCAGGAAAATGCTCTATAGACTTGCCTACAGGCCAGTCCTAAAGGGAGGCATTTTCTCAATATCTCTTCTTTTCAGATAACCCTAAGAAGTTGACATAAAAACTAGCTAGCACTGGCTTATGCCATTTACATTTCCGGCTTGTTAGTGTAAGTCACTGGAAATGTCCCCCTCATATCTTTCTAAGATCTGAGGACTCGGATGGCGTGTGTCACCTCTTCTGTCCCTGGTCATGGCAACTCTCTCCGCTTCTCCCTCTTCCTCTTTTAGGGTCATCTGTGGCTACAGTTTTCCCAATCTTCTCGTTGGTAAAAAGCTTTTTCTTTAGTGGCTTTATTTTTAGTTAGTTTCCGCTCTGAACATTAGTGTTGCTTTGTGTCCATCCCCACGGCTCACTTTGTTCTTTTCCTAGGCTGTTGAGATAGACTCCGAGGCCGATTGTTTGAGCTATTTCTTCTTTTTTAATAAGGGCACTCAATGCTGTAAGCATCCCCTTAGCATCATTTTGATATGTTCCATTTGCTTCAACATCCTTTGCATTTTCTGTTGTGAGTTCTTCTTGGAACTTTGGGTTTCTCAGAAGTTAAATTTAAAAATTATATATATATATAATTTTTAAAAATAATTTACTCCAGTTATTTTTGAAGAGATATTTTTGTTATTGATTGTCAATTTTGTTCCACTCAAGTCTGAAAACATGTTTCATATGAATTGAGGTCTTTGAAATGCATTGACTTATCTCATGGTCCAGTGCAGGGGGCTCGTGTACGTGGAGGCTCCTGTACATGACCTCCGACCGTGCTTTGTGTGGGAATTCTGTGTCAGCCTGGTGGTGTTGGCAGGTGTGCTCGAGTCTGCCCTGCTGCCTGAGTTTCTGTTTACTGCTTCTGTGAGCGATGTAGGAAAGAGCTCTGAGATCACTGGCTGCAGCTGGGCCCTGCACGTTTTCTTGGGTTTTCATTTTTGTGTTCTGAGGGTCCAAAGAAGGTCCACCATATGTAGACTCTGTATGACTGCCATGTGATCTCTCTGAGAAGTGTGTTGGCTCTGAAGTTCTCCCTGTCCGCTAAGGGCCTTCATCTCTCTCTGACTGGGATGAGGACGGGGCTCCCTCCTTTCCTCTTTCTTATTGGGCATTTTGTGGTAGTATGTGTGGACTTTTGTCCTGCTTTTCAGGCACACTCATTTCTTTATTTAGAGTGTTCAGAATATTTACATGAGATGATTATCTTTCACATTTAAATTTTCTGTGTGTGTTTATATATTATGTATGAGTGTGCCTGAGTATATGTACATGCAACACATGTATGAAAGAGCCAAGGGGATCAAAGAGGTCATCAGATGCCTTGGAACTGAAGTTACAGAGGGTTGTGAGCCACCATGTGGGGTGCTGGACCACATTCCCCAGCCTTGTTTGTTTTTGAGATAGGGACTCATGTAGTCCAGGCTGACCCTAAATTAACTATAATAGCTGAGAGTGACCTTGAACTCCCAAATCTCCCTCTTCTCTAGTGCTGGCATAACAGGTGTTGCCACTGTGCCTGCCTCTTACACATGCTGAGGGTTGAGCTGAGGGCTTCAGGGTTGCTGGGTGACAGTCTGCCCACGGAGCCACACCTCAGAGCCTGACTGTGCTGCCTTCCCTTTGGGACAATCACCTTATGGTGTAGCTGTGTCCTTTTCTCTTTTCTTCCCTCTACTGCTGTCAGTTGTCTTGGGCGGGAGAAATGGCTCAGCAGCTCAGAGCGTATACTGCTCCTTCAGTGACCCTGAGTTCTGTTCCCAGTAACCATGTTGGAAGCTCACAGCAACCTGTAACTCCAGCTCCAGAGGATCCAATGTCCTCTTCTGGCCTTCAAAGAGACCTGTGCTCACACGTGTATAGCCCCTCCCGCAATACAAATACACATAATTAAAAAGTAATGGCAAAATTTAAGAGCCAGATTTCTTTGAAGAGAATTAAATAAGAATACATCTGTGCATCGCAGACATCGCCGTGTACGTATCCTCTGTCCTTGTTCAGCTTTCAGGTATCTGTCTGAACTTGGTCCTTTCCCTCCCGCCTAAGCCTAAGGGATTCCTTTTGCAAGCTCTTATAGTCATTTACTCTTGTCACTTTCTAATTCCTAAAACAGCGTTTCCCTTCATCCTGAGAGATATTTTTGGCACATGTTAAGTCCAAATTGCCTGAGTTGCCTTCCAATAGCGTCATCTTAGTGTGTTGCTTCTGGGTGCCTGTGGTTCCCTTCGCTAATGCCACAGCACGACTGACTGTCTCTCGGGGCCGCTAAGGTGTTCTCACTGTCAGAGATGGTGGTAACAGGCTCAACATGGCTTCCTTTGTGCTGTTGGAGCTTGGCCGAGCCCTTCCCGCTTCTCTGTAGGCGTGAGGAGTTTCGGTTGCCTGACACACATCGTGAATCTATTTCTTGGTTGTCGGGTGCTCTTCCAGGCCTATAAATATCTGTTGAGTTTTATTCTGGGAAGCAGCTCGGTTACTTGGAAACGGTCTCACTCATCCTGGTCTGGTTTTTACGATTTCTTAGACAGAAGTGGAACTAAGTTCAATCTGGCTGGTAACTGTTGCAAAGACCTGGACCACCTGCGGCACAGCCTTCCCAGGGTCTGGACAATCACAGCATGTTCTGGCCTGACTGCTGATGGGCATGGGACACAGCCCTGGCTCTCCCAGTGTCCTCAGGCACCAGGCAGTGTCTCCCCGGCCCTCTTTCATAGGCAGAGCCCAGCTCAAGGCATAACAGACTCTGTACATCTTGTGGTTCTTGCTCAGCTTTTCCAGCTGTTTGTTCCACAAACTCCAGCTGTGGGCCCCTTGGGTGTCTCTACTTCATCTTCTCAACTCAGTTTCCAAGGCTCTTCCTGGGCCCCTGTAAACCACTGCCCAGCATCTGGCCCACAGCATCTGCTGGGCTCCAGGGAGTTCATTTAACACTCTTTTTATTCAACATCTCTCCAGCCTCCCCTCCATTGCTGCTTAATTTCAGCATCAGAAAGCCATCCTTACACTTTGAGTTCTCCCTTTGGAGCTAAAAGAGAAACCCACTCTGCAGACACTGGGCAGAAGTAGATGTTGGTGTCTCATGGTCTCATTCCCCTTTTCTATTCCTTCTTGGCAGTGTTATATGTAGCCCAGGCTGGCCCTGAACTCACCGTGCAGCTCACTCTGGACTTGAACTCCACTTGTGTTCTCACTTAACATTTTGGATGTAGAGGCACTGCCTTCCCTGCAGGGTTCCTCTGTCATGGTCTGTGCAGCCTGACCCTGCAGACACCCTCTGAGTTCCCATGTAGCAGAGCCAGGGAGCAGAGCCCCTGCCGCTGCTGAGCTCCCTTGATCCATGGCTCTCCACGGAGTCAGTGTGTGTCAGGCTCTTCAAACGAGAGATCACCCAGAAAGCTCTGCGGGGAGGATGCACAGCGCAGCACAGCTGCTGTACTTGAGGCCACTGCAGCCGCTCCTGTTCCATCTCCTTTCCTCTTTGTTGTCGCCCTTAGGTACCAGGAGTGAGACAGGTACATGACAAAAAGGTACAGGGTGACTCATGGGTGCCAGGGTGAGGAGTGTGCGTGCTAGGGCAGCCCTGGGTTTCCCTTTTCTTCTGTCACTTGTTTTTCCTATGCTCTGGCAGGGTGCCAGCAGCTCACTTTTGTGCCACACAGGCACAGGGGCAGGCACAGGGCTCGAAGCTGATTTCTTAGGCTTGAGTGTTAGGATGAAGTCATGTCTGGCTGTGGAAGTGATGAGCCCTCAGCAGTTACTGCTTAGCAGCTGGAGGCAGAGGAAGGTACGGAGTGCCCCACTCACTGCTCACCTCGCCAGCTTCCCCTCCATTGTTGCTTATTTTCAGCATCTGAAAAATCATTCTTATACTTTGAGTTCTACTTTTCTTTGTTTGGAGGTGAAAGGAGAATCCAGTCCATACACATTTGGAGAAGTAGATGTTGGCGTCTCATGGTCTCCTTTCCCTTTCCTGTTCCTTCTCGACAGTGCCATATGTCATATGAGTTGAGCAGACAGAGAGGGAAAGGTGTGCGCTCTGAGCACACTGGCATGAACAGACTTGTGCACAGAGGGGCAGGCACGTCAGAGTTGGGAGGACACAGGCTGGGTCAGTGGCCTGGGAGGACAGAGAGGTAGCTGCTGAGGGTATCTGACCCCTGTGACGTCAGGATGGTGGAGGTAGAGGTTGTTCATAACCCCCCCATCCCCTTCTCTGAGGTAGATCATGGAGGCTGATGAGGCTGGGGACATGGGGGGTGTGCTGAGCCTCACAGCATGCGTGGAGTGTGGATGGCCAGGTGCAGCCCTCTGCTGTGGTCAGCCGCTGGCTAAGGCCAAGGAAAGAGCTAGCATCCAGTGGTCCTTCTCAGCACTCAGACTTTCTGCCTGTTTCTTGAACAGACGCTTCCACATTGCTGAGTCTTTAGGTTAATTGCCAGAGTTCTATAAAAGCCAGTTATGGGAGTTTGTGAATGAAACCAGGCTTCCTTGTTTTACGGAAGAGAAAATCTCCCCAGGACCTTTATCAACCCCACTTAGACACATCTGCCTTAGGCTCTTATCTGCTTACACCACCAAACTGTGTTTGTGTCAGTACAGTCCCCAGTACAGAAAACCAGAATGAGTGAGTGATGTAATTCTTGACCTTTCACCCTCACTCTATAATGAAGCTACCAATATTTACAAAATTGGGCCCAGGCACATTTATCTCTATTATAACGTGTTTCTCTTTTTCCTTGGTGAGGTCATGGATGTTTTGTGCCTCAGCAACCTGTTGTCTTAGTTCAGGTTTTCATTGCTGCAATGAAACACCATGACCAAAAAGCACCTGAGGAGGAAAGAGTTTATTTGGCTTTGTATTTCCACAGCACTGTTCTTCCTAGGACAAAGTCAGGACAGGAACCTGGAGGCAGGAGTTGATGCAGAGGCCACCAATGGGTGCTGCTTACTGGTTTGTTCCTCATGGCTTGCTCAGCCTGCTTTCCTGTAGAACCCAGCACCACCACCCTCCCCTGCCAACCATGAATTAAGAAAATGCCCTAAAGGCTTGCCTCTAGTCTGATGTTAAGGAGGTAGTTTCTCAGGCGAAGCTCCCTCCTCTCTGATAACTCTAGCTTGTGTCAAGTTGACATAAAACTATCCAGTACACATATGTTCTGCTGTGTTGAATAGATATAAAGGAACACAGAAGGAAAGATGTACTTCAATTTAAAGGTGACCAGCCACAGCCTACCTACCTCACTGGGCACCTAGGGTGCATTTAATTTCGAGAGGCTGAGAGAAGTCACCTTTGTGTTCTCCTCTAGCCCAGATATCAGAGTCTGTTCTGCCTGTCACCATGAAGGGAAGGAAGTGGAGGCAGGCACTGAACCTCTAGGCTGTGCTTTCCTCGGAGTTGGATAACAGTGTTAACATTGTGGAGGTCTGCCCTGCCCCTCAGCAGCTAAAACACTGAATGGGAAGCTGAGACTGTCAGTCTGTCAGTCCTGTAGTCTGTCCCTCTGGTCAGATGGTTAATCTTATCTTGTCATTGCCTCCTGTGCATTCTGTATTGTCCTGTCACCCCTGAGGCACCATTGAGGTTAGAGGCTAGCTCAGAGGAAACAAACCCTTAGAGTGTGTGTGAGAGAGTCCTGGCTACAGGCTACAGAGATGTTCTGTCTGTCCTCTCTTGCTTGTCTGACTTCTTGGGGGGACTGGGGTCCCTAAAAGTTCAGTTTCTAGATCAAAGATCAGAGACTAGGAAGAGGTTAAGTATGGTCCTGAGTCCTTGGAGCTGAAGAGACAGGAAGGCGTGTCTTGTTTTCAGCCTTCACTTCCTGCTCTCTAGTAGACAGCGTGTTCTCCAGGTATATGTTCCTCAGGAGCGATCCAAATCCATGAGAAGTCTTCATTGTTGACTTTTTTTTTTCTCTGGAATCTTCCTTTGGTGGTTGTTGTTGCTGCTGCTTAAGCGCTAAGCAGCTGACTCTGCAGCCTCCAGACTAGAGCCTGGTGAAGACAGAAGTTCTGGCTGCGGCCCTACTGTGTCTCCTGTGGGGGACCTGGAGACTGGGAGTGCATCGATGAGAATTAATTCACAAAGATCTCATGCAGGGGAACATCTCCATTCCTGACCAGAGGCACCAGTGAGAGGATCTTTCAGTTAAGAGCAAATCCGACCAAGTTTGTAATGAGGACCCTGAGGCATTCACAATGACTTCAAGACTCACCTCACCGTGAGGATGCCACACAGGCCATGGACTCTTGAGGTTGAGCACAGAGTCATACATTGCCCAGAGCATGGCCGTCTTTCCCTTGCTAGGGCCAGCACCTAGCATTCACAAGGGATTCCTCCCTAGATCCTTGAAATGTCCTAAGTTCAGTAAGTCACCACAGCTTTCAGAAACACCAGCTGAAACTGTGTGTATGTGTGTGCATGCATGTGTGGGGGGTGGGGGTGGGGCTGGGGGCGCTTCTTCAGATTGTGAGTTCACAAACCTAGGACACCATCACTTGCACATCCAGTAAAGCAGATTGAGGCTGGACTCTGTGCCTGAGCCACTTGCAGAAACCTTTTCTTTCTCTCTAAGGTGCGTGATGAACAACTTCCCATTAGAAATTTAGACCTCAGCAGAGCTCTGCTTTTCTGTTTTATCTCCCAAATTTACCATAAAGTATTACATTCTGTGTATTTGCTTGTTCTAACTCACTGCCACGCAGTGAGTTCTGGCTCTGTCTCGGGGGTTGTTTCTCTCTTCTTTCTTATCTCTCGAGTGATATTTATGGTGTGCATGCATGTGTACAAATGCTGAGATGCCACTCATCCAGGCATGCCTGGAGCCAGCCTGGGTCATGCATTCACCTAGAGCATTCTTTGATGATTGACTCTGGTGTCCACATGTCTCTCTGGGGGGAGCAGCTGTCCCTGAACCAAACTCTGGAGGAAGAGACAGATGTCAGTCAAGAGAAGGAAGACGGGTGTCAGGGCCGTGATGGAGAGGGCAGGGGCAGGCAGAGGAGCCTCTGGGGTGCCACGTTCTAGGTACCAAATGCACACGTATGTAGTTAGAAAGTGGGCGAGAAGTCAGTGCTCCCTGGAGCTGGAGTCACAGGCACCATAGGTAGAGTCACTCTATAATTCATGCAGATGGCTTTGAAAGTCAAGGTGGGGACATGGACATCCCATGGACACTTGGGATGTGTGATATCCGCTGTGGAGCATGTCAGCGGGGGACCTAAATGACCCACCATGTCACATCATGCGCCCTGCACTGCCCACTGAGCCACTGGAAACAGCGCAGTGTACACGTGTGGGTCTTCCAGTGTCAGCTGCAGGCCCCCCTGGATCAAACTCCTGACTCCATCCCTGAAGGCTATGGGATGCCAGTGCTCTAAGACCTGTTTCTCACCCTCATGGGTCTCACAGGAACATTGCCACGGAAGTGTAAGAAGGAGCTGCTGGCGGTGAAGCTGAGGAACCGGCCGAGCAAGCAGGAGCTAGAGGACCGCAACATCTTCCCCAGGAGGACCTATGAGGAGAGACAGGAGATCCGTCAGCAGATAGAAATGAAGCTGTCCAAGTAAGTGACCATGGGCAGGCCAGCGCGGAGGCTTCGTCCTAGCCCCTGAGACACTCCTCCCGTGGGGCCGAGCAGGGTTGCAGCAGGCCACTAAGCCCTTGGCATTGCATGGGGTTGCCTGTGTGCCTGTGGCTCGGCAGCATCTCTTGACCTGTACCTGTCACATTCCCCAGGATGATCAAAACTTTCTCCAGATAATCACCCGACTACCCCACGGTGAACCAGTGGTCTTCCCGAGTCAAGAGAGATGTGTGAAGAAGGGAAGGGTGTCAGATGGGAGGGTCTGGACCAAATTGCCGAGGACATACCTTTGCTGTGGTCGGGCTGGCTACATACAGCCTCTCAAAATTCCCATCTGGTTATGTCTCCCTTTAAGGATATGGACCAAGCTTTGCTAGATCACCCGAGTCTTTTGGGAGAAGCTGTGCTTGCATGAATGTGTACACACAGTGGCCCACATGCTATATGCTGCAGGGCAAGAAGTACACCGGCAACTTTGCACACTCAGTCACACTCGGGGCTGGGCTCTCCTCCTGCTGAAAAGTCTGCTTGTGGCCCACAAGATGGATTCCCTACATTCGCTGGGGACGGTTACTCAGCAACAAGGTAGTCCCTCATTCTGGGCGAAGACAGACTGTGCCAAGGGTCAGGCTGGAAGGGAACTGCCCCACCTTAGACTACAGAGAGCAGGAGCTGCAGAGCATTTATAGACAGTGGAGCTATGAGGGGCGGGGCTGTAGCACACGCTCAGAAGGTCTGACTGCTTGGGCTGGGTCCTACAGGGTGGGGCTGTGGGTCAGCGGCAGAGGGCAGGGCTGCAGGGCACCTGCAGGAGTGGGACTGTGGAGGGTGAGGCTGCAGCTCGCCCGCAAGCATCTTTGCTGCAAAGGGTGGTCCTGGAAGCTGCAAAGCTGCTTGGTTTGGGAATGTCTAAGAGGTATGGAACACAAAGGCTAGAGGACCGGGATTCCCATTTGCTCACAGAACCGGGAACTAATTTTAGATTCCACGGTGCAATGCAGTAGCTTCTCTGTTTCTCGTCACTACATCTGAACATGGAAAGGAGTCCCAGAATTAGACACAGAGAGCAGGAGGCTGTGCATCTCCCCTGGAGGTCAGAGGTGGCTTTTTTTTGTCTCCGTGTCTTCCCTGCGGGGATGGTCTAATTGGCGCTCAGCCTGTGTTGCCATCCTAGGACCTTCCACATTCTACTGCTGAATAATTTAGCCTCCAGTTGCCATGGCAACACATCATTGGCAGTATTCCCAAGAGTGTTTGGGGTTTCCATAGTGTTTTATTTTGCTATGTCTAAATCTTAATATTTTTTTCTTTTTCTGTGTGCTTTGCGGCTTCTCTGAGTGAAGTGAACCTTGCTCCCCCCCACCCATGATATACCCTGTATGCCTGGTCTGGGTCCCACAGTGAGGTTGGGGGGTCCCTTCTACAGGGGTGAAGGCATGGGGTGCTACTTATCCCTTCCCACAGGGTTGCTGAGTTTGTTCTCCAAATGCATGTGGGTGAATAGGCAGGGTCCTGGCTTCACATGGGGGTGTTTCCTGCAAATAACACACAAAGGCCTATGTACCCCCTCTCCACATACACCTCCGAGAACATTAAGTGCACAGGCACCACTGATGGGGTCTCATATTGCATGGGTTGGTGTTGTCTTCCAGACCCTCCTGCCTCAGTCTCCACAGCTGGAATGCCGCTGGACCTGCTGGCTGTCACTTTCTAGTACTAGGCACGTACTGGGAGCTGTTTGTTGCTCCCCTCTAGGTAGTCCTGGCAACTACACAGTGGCTGAGAAGTGCACTCGTCTCCGGGAGAGGATGTGATGTCTTGTCAGGGTGCCGTGGGAGAAGTGGGCGTAGGAATCAGACAGTCACGGAGTATCCAGTCAGCCTTCTGTGAAGTGTTCTGGACAGTAGCAATCCCACCTGCCAGGAATTCTGGGGGGCATCTTACTCATTGCTTGGGGCTGCTGCCTTCTATGGGTTTTGGCTTCATTGTGGTGTGTGCTCAGAGCACCGGCCAAAACACCATACTTGGTGTAAAGATGTCTACACATATGGGGGGGCCAGTGGAAAGAATACAAAGTCCCTGCCTCATCCCCCCCACCCCACAGGTTAGAGAAGCTCCTTAGTAAGAACATCAAGAAATGAGCTTGGCCTCAGAAAGGAAGGTTGGGAATGGCAGTGCTCCACCTCAGGTGTAGCCAGGGGTCTCCCCCACTTGGTGGAGCGGAGGCAATGGGGCTGGTCACTTTTTTAAAAAAAGATTCTGAGTCACATAAAAGGAACAAGATCACATTCCTGGGAATAGAAACTGGCTGAGAACTGCTACTGTCAAGGCCAGGCATCCTCATGGGCTGCGTGTCACAGGCACAAGGCACAGAAGCTGCCAACAGGCCTCTGAGGAGTAGGTAAAAGTGACTGAGTAAACAGGGTCACAGGTGTTAGGTAGCCCAAGTGGCCTTAGAGCCCCACTGTGGAGCAGGTGACAGCCTTGTCCCTAAAGGAGTTGCTTGATAATTTCCCTGGGCCAAGACTCTGGACAGGAGCCTCCCAAGTGATGGGCTGGTACAGCCTCTTGTTCGGGTCCCCTGGGGAGGCCTATGTTCTGGGGCTGAGTGAGAGGCTGATTAAAGCCCAATAGTGTCCTTCAGGGGTTGGCACTTAGCGCATTAGCACAGCAGTTAAGCAATCCCCAGCTTTTCTCTGTACAGCGTGTACTACGCATCCAGAACAGACTGCCACCGCTGGGCCGCAGAGAACACAGGGTCTCCGGGAAAACAGCATCAGGTGCACTCGCACCATCAGACAGCCACCTCTCCCGCTTGTTCACTTTGAACTCTGCAGCATTTTAGCGGTGTGTGAGGCTCCCAAGGGTGGGGTGGGAAATTGAGCATTGCTGCCTCACTGAGTGATGTGGTGGCCACACTTTGCACTGAGACTGCAAAGGAGGCTGGGCATGGTGAAAGCTCTTGGGTCTGTGGTCACGAGGCTTTAAAAATACACACTATTTTCTGCTGCCTCTAGCTGCTCAAGAGCCAGGCCTATCTGGAGTGTGCACATTCACTGCAGAGGCGGAGGCGGAGGTCACCCTTAAACTTCCGTGGATCTTTGCTTCACTTCTCTCTCTCACCCTGACTGCTAGAGTGGGTGTGAGCCCAGTTCACCATGGGGACCTTAAGTCCAGCCCTGTGGGCATCATCCTTGGAGACAGACAGCCATGGTTGTAAGGCAGTGGCTGCTTGAGTCCATTTTGCAGCCCAGTGGCCTGTTTGGTTCTGTGCACTCACTGTTCTTTGAAGGCCTGCAGAGGTGCCCTGGGGTGGGTACCCTGCATAGATGCAGTTTTCATACGAGGAAAATAAACACACCGCCAAGCCGTGTGACCACAGGTGACGAGAATAACCTGTCAGTGTTGGTGCTGTGAAGAGCCAGAGCTCTGCACCGCCCCCCCCCCCCGCACCCCCCCACCCCGCCCAGGGTCCCCAGAAGCAGCTAGGCGTGCAGAGGGCAAGAAAGCAGAGTGTTGGCCGCCTGGAGGAGACAGGGGGCAGGGCTTCTCTGAGGCTCAGGAGCTAGAGCATTAGCAGCTCATCCCTTCAAGGCCAGACCAGTGATGTCTCAGAAAATGCAAGGCAGGAATATTGCTAGGCAATTGTTCCTCAGATGTTTTCTGGTTCTCATTTCTGGCTCCCAGGGGAAGCACGTGGAGTGCAGATCTCCAGACTGTCTTTCCATCTTCTGAGAGCCGGGGGGGGGGGGGGGGCAGGGAGGGAAGAGGGATGGGGAGGGAGGGAGGGAGGGAGGGAGGGAGAGGAGAGGAGGGGAGAGGAGAGGAGAGGAGAGGAGGAGAAAGAAGGAGGGGAGAGAGGGAGGGAGGAGAGCGTGTGTTGTGTTTTTGTGAGTGTGCACGTAGATGGAGGAGCACACGTGCCACGGTGCAAGCGTGGAGGTCTCAGGACACCTCACCTGTTACTGCTCACTCTGTTTGGCACAGGTCTCCTGTTCGCTTCTGTTTACACAAGCTAGCTAGGCTTGGGAACTCTCAGTGATTCTCCTGCCTCCACCTCCCCTCCCACTGCAGTGCTGGAATACTGGGGTGCACCATGGAGGGCTTTGTGGGTTCTGAGACCCCGAACTCAGGTTCAGCCTGTGCAGCGGGTGCTTTACTCATTGAGCTCACTCGTCTCCCCAGGATCTGTACTTGCCCAGGCCCCGCCCCTCAGTGTCCTTGCTTCTTTGCAGTGTATATGACCTCCTTAAGACCCCTGGGAGACAGTCCTCTGAGCTTTAATATCAAAGTGACCTAAGATTCTGCCTAGCCTGTTGCTATTTTAAGGATAACGTACACTTTATAGTTAATTTTGTTAACCTTCATCACTTTGTCCACCAAGAAGCTCAGAGCAAAGTGCATAGCTACCTGGGACAAATGTGTCGTGTTGTGCTAAGTGTGCGCTGTGTTTAAGCTCCTGGAACATGTGTGCTCTGTTTGCTTTGCTTTATTGTTATGAACATAGTTCTATGTACAGTTCCAAAGTCTATTTGTGTATTTAAATTTTCAATAGGAGCACTGGCACTTCTCTATGGACTGTGCCAGTGTCCTGGACACTGTGCTGCCTGCCTCCTCAGGGCCAAGGCTCCCATAGTGCAGCCCTGCCCCGGATGTCCATTGGTATCGGTGGATTGAATAGAATGTCTGTGCCTTCCCTCCCAGTGTGGCGGGGGGGGGGGGGGGGGGACTGTTGGCTTCAAGATTGTCATAGTTTACATAAGGCTGCAGCAATTGTTTTGGGACATAACTGAGGTTCATATTTTTACCTTTTTATGGAGTGTTTATATAAAATGTAAAAATGGTTCAAAATGGCAATGCTAAATGTTGAAAATATTTAAAACAAAACTGAGACATGGTTTTTTTGTTTTTTTGTTTTTAAGGAAAAAAGCGGAAGGAATTCAACACAAATAGGAATTTATGATCTAATACTACAATGGGCCCCAAGAGGCCTGGAGGAAGGGGCAGGGTGGTAGGTCCCCTAAAGGCATGCATGGGAGGTACATCCTGATTAACTATGAACATAAACATCATATAACAACAAAGCCGGTCTCCTGCCCAGTTTATGAGGCATGTACATGATAGATCTTTACATTTAATGCTTGAGCAGTGCTGTGTGAACACAGAAATTATAATAAGGGTTGGCTGACCTCCTGCACTCACCACTGAACTACATGATCAGTGGTGCAAGGAGCCAGGACAGTTTATGTTAGCACATGTGACCACACCTGCACCCCTGACTCTGAGAACAGGAGGGCAGGAGAGGCCGGGGAAGGCAGGGGTGTTGGCGATCATTCATCTTGAGTCTCCAAGGGGACATGAAGGAATGCTGCTTAGAGAATCAGCAGCTTTGAGTGCGCTTTGTGGGCTTTGGCCGCTCTGCCTGTCACAGGGCTAGCCCAGCAGTGTCTCTGAGCCTTTCCGGGTTCTTGGCTTGCACTAAGGTCAACACCAGGTGGTACTGGCAGTGGCTTATGTTGGGAGATACAGTCCCCGAGCAAGCCCATGAGGTTGACGCCCTCTTAGCCCTGAGCTGGGGCAGTGGGTATAGATGAGAGTGGTAGGGGGAACCCCAGAACCCAGGCTTGAAGAGAGAAGAGTCAGATTGTCCTGGGATCCTCTGGGACCCTTGTTTCACTGCGGTGGATGCCCATCCATGCCTGTTCCTATGTTACACCCGTGCAAGTGCCATGGGTATTGCACATGCATAGATCCTGTAGCCTAGGCACTCGCCAGCTTCTCATTTGCACCCCCTGCCCCCCCCCCCCCAGTGCTCATTGTACAGTTCAAGGTCCCATGGGAATAAAACATCCCTGGGAGGTGGCCTCCAACCCCGCAACTGTGCTTATGCTCTGTAGAAGCAGGGCATGGTGTAACAGCTGGCCTCCGCGCTCTCGCCTCAGTGCACATTAAGACCTGGGGACAGAACACACTGGAGACAGCCTCCTCCAGGTGTTCATGATATGACATACTGTCTGTACTCGGCCAGGCGGGGGATGATCTTGGAGCTCCTGGTGCTTTGTAGCTGAGCCTGTGTCCACAGCAGTCCTCTCACAGGCTGGCTTGGTGACAGTGGCCTTCAGCTCTGACCGTGGTCCTGTGGGGGGAGCCCCCTTCATGGTCTGTAGAGGAAGAAAGGGCCAGAGGTCATGGTCACAAGCAGATCAGTAAGACCTGTGACCCCAGTGCCCAGCTCCTAACCACTGAGCAGCCGCTGAAGCTGAGGCTTTAGGAGCTTGGCACACACCCCCATTCAACCGGCTCATGGTGCCCCATGTCTCAAATCCATAGTCTGATATAGGCTGCATTAATGCGATTGGTAACATGGCGTCCTTGCTCACCAGTTTTGTCTACCAGCGTCTGCAAATCTGCTCTCAGTGCGGCATAGTTGTGGGATCTTACGCATGTGCCCTTAAAAATGTTTCAACACCTGATAACCCTGTCTGGGCTCTCACTGAGGAACAGGTGTGAATCATAGGTGACAGTCTTGCAATAGGGCCTTTCTGTGCCAGGGCTGAGTGCCACGCCCCTACCCCCACCCCGGTATTGCCATCTTTCAGGATGCTCGCAGATGTTGCTTTACTGATTGCGTGTGCAGGAGAGCGTGTCTGTGTTGCCCAACAGTTTCAAACGCCCTTGCACTTGAATGCCTGCCGTGGTGTGCACGCAACAATAGCAAGTTCAAGTTCGTGCAGCTGATAGGCGCTGTGGTGGCATGTGTAGCTATGCTCCCTGGGCTATCAGTAAGTAAGTCACTGTGTGTAACAAACTCAACGGACCAGCTGCCTACAGAAGGCCCCGGGGTAAACATGAACCCGCAGGAAGAGATGCAGTGGGCGTCAGGGTCAGGTGTGATGCTCAAGCCAGATGTTAGTGAACAGGAAGATACACGGTCAACTGATAGACTGGTGGGTGGGAGGGTAAAGGTACAGCCGCCCAGGGGTATGGAAGGCTGTGGCTGCCATGATCAAGGGTCACTGCTGAGAGGGCCCCATGTGTGACAGCTTACTGGGGCTCCAGGCAGCCTAACATTGCTGCCCCAGAGAGACTTTTTGACTGTCCCTCCACACCCCGGTTGACATGACCCAACTCCGTCTCTCTTCCTCACTCTGTCCCAGCTCCCTGTAACACCCTCAGTCTGGGTATACAGCTGGCTTCTGCTCACTTTGTCTACTGGTAGGGACTTGGCATTCTAGGTAGGTACTCATAGATGTGCGTTATCGAGAAGAAAGGTCTAAAAAGCATGGCAGGTCACTGAAAGCGTCCTAAGAGGCCCTGCTACTGGGAAGTGTGTGTTTGTATGTGTGTTCATGTGTGCGTGTGTGTGCGATGTGTGCTCTATGCACTGTGCCGTGTGTGCGCGTGCACTGTGGGTGCATGTGGATACATGCATGTGCATGTGCATTTGTGTGTGCATGTGTGAGTGTGCGTGTGTGCACTGTGCGTGTGTGTGTGTGTGTGTGTGTGTGTGTGTGTGTGTGTGTGAGCACACGTGCGCATGCATGTCCTGTCTCTCTGACTCTCTCTCCTTCTTCTTCCATTCTCAGCAATTGTTAATGCTCCTGTGTAACCCTTGGGAGAGGCCTGGTGCCTGATTAGGTTTTGGAAGCTTCTAGAGACTTAGGAGTGGCCCCTGGGAGGGAGCGGCTCAGTTAAGAGGCCACAGCTACAGGGTGAGAACTCAGAGCCAATGAGAACAGTGGTGAATAGACCTCCAGTGACAGAGAAGCATGTAGGGAAAAGGAAGGATGCTTGGGGAAAGTTACCTAAGGGACAGGAAAACTTAGGTCTGTGTGGGGGCTCTGGCATTTGGCACAGCTAGGGGAGCTTTGGCTAAGTAAAATGAAGCCACGCAGCCATGAGCCAGAGATCAGGGCACTCCAGGCCAGCCTGACATTTTGTTAGATTTCTCATTTCCTCATACGGTTGGCGTTCTGACTCCCACCCTGGCATCTTCACTCTGGTCTGACATCATTGCTTTGGTGATGGACAGTGCACGGTGGCTGTTCATGTTAGTTACTGCAAGAACTAGCACCAGCTCCAGGGTGGTCAGGACAGACCTGTCTGTCTCCTGGAAACCATGGCATTTGGCTTAAAACAAAACAAAACAAAACAAAAGAAAAAAACAACAACAAAAACCAGGAAATGAGTGTTTCTTTGTCCCAGAAGCCTGCAAGGTCCTGGGCGGGGGGCGGTAAAGGGAAGGGCGCTTCCAGAGAGAGTGGAGAATTCAGGCTTGCCATGTGAGGAGCCATGTGCTTCTGTTTGGATAAAACAGGACATGATCGTGGCTGAGATGTCCTTTGGGAGTGGACATGGGACTAGGGACTGAGACCTTCAGGGTCAAAGGCCCGGGCCTCACAAGCTTGACCTGATGATGTACCAATGGGGTCTTTAGGGTCCTTGTTATTGCTTAGGCTTGAGAAGGAAAGGCATAGTGTTCTCAGCATGGACCCCAGCATGCATGGCACTCCTTGGAGGGGTGCACGTGACTTCCTGATACATGGGAGTGCATTCATCCCTTTGGACTTTGAATTTAGCAGTGGGATGGGGATCATCCAAGGGACTTTCAAACAGTGAATGAGTGGATTAGTAAAAAAAAAAAAACAACTCATTATTCCCCAATAATTAGCAACAGATAATTTGACAGCTGGGCACCATCAGTAGGAAGAAGAGACTATGGTCAGGCAGGAGGAGGTGCTCTCAAAGTTCACAGTGGCCCCAAAGCTTCAAGCAGCACTGTCCATTTCAGAGCCTTGTGCTTGAGAAGCTGCTAGAAGCTGCATGCACCCTGGGGTGGGGACATAGTGTCTGTGCCTCAAGGAACATCACCCCTCATGAGCCTTATGTGGCCAGTGCCCTCAATTTGTACGGAGGATGCAAAGTACATTATGGCCTTCAGTTCCTCGTGATCCTGGCTGTATGTGAGAACCTGGTGACAGCCAGTCAACAGCTGGGGACAGACAAGAGTTGGACCTGGTGCTTATGGGGTCCTTTGTCTTTGTCTTCAAGCAGCACCTGGCTTGGCCCATCCCTGTTCTCAGACTTGCATGATTCCCTTGAGCCATCCTCTGCCTTACATGGTTCCCATGTGTGAAGTGGGCCCTGCTGAAGGGAAGACCTTTCTCAGTGCTTAGCCCTCAGAGCCTGGGCCAACACAGGCTTGCAGCTAAGCCCTGCCCCATAGATGGACGGGATGCGGGTATGCTTGGAAAATGAGATCAAAAGATGAGTTGGCTACTTCGATGGTACCTGGATGCAAAAGTGGTTGAGAGGATGGGTGGGTGATGGGCCACTGCATAGATAGATGGAAGAGCAGGAGAGACAGTCAGAAAAACAAACAAATGAGTAGATAAGTTATTAAGTGGCTATATATTTAGAGTGATGGACAGACAGATGGAAGGATGGGTAGGTTGACAAATGAACAGATGAGCAGATATGTGACTAGACAGATGGACAGACATGGATGGTCAGGTGATTTTTTTTTTAACTTTCATGGGTGGCAAGAGGGATGAAGTATTGAGGCACATCAGGAAGAATGGACAAGAATTGAGTTCTACAGAACATGCACTAGGTGGATAGCTTCCTGTGGGCGGCGGGTTTGTTTTTTAGGAACACTGAAGTGCAACGTCCTGTTTACTGACTTGACATGTGACATGTGGTGTGCCAGAAGCTTATCTTGGGTTCTCAGTGGACATGGACAGTTCTAGGGGTGGCTTCCCTTGTGAAAGGTGTTCTCAGATTGTAATGGACACATGTTCTGTTCCCCTAAAGTGCTCTTGGGGCCAACTACACCTCAGAACTGAACCTCACTAGCTGGATTCCAGCCTTCAGAGCAGTACCTACGGCCATCTTTGTCAAACTTTTATCCTCACTATGGGCATCTTTGATGCTCATCGCCTTCATCTTTGTCTCCATTACCATGTTCTCATTGTCCACCTCCTCTTCAGTGTTGCCATCATCTTCATCAGTATCTTCAGCACATCCACCTTCTTCCTCTGCACCATATCTCAGCCAACAGCCTCACCTCCCACCTCACCATACTCACTCCTGGCACATCGTCATTGAAGAGAGCATTCTGGCAATGCCGGCTGGTGATCCTCTTGATGCCCAGGGTCCCACCCGTGAGGGATGGAGCTCATACGTGAAGCTAGCTCAGGAAGCATGTGCTCATCCCTGCCTGGAGGGAAAGGAGCTCATGGAATCAGTGGGCAGGGCAGAGTAGGGACACTGTAGACTCTGCTCTAGCTGAGGACACCCCTGTACAGCGGTGTGGTTGGGAAGTTGGTGTCCAGCATTGTCACCCTTGGAGGGGCCTGTTCGGTACCACCCTTTTTGTATGTCGAAATGCAGGAGGGAAGTCTGGTTGACCTCTGATCCTAGGAAATCCTGAGCATGGTGCTTGGGGCCTCCAGTTGTTGAATAGCTGTGCAGAGGAAAGGATCAGAGCCTTGGTTCAGTGTCCTTGTCCCCTAAGCCTTACAGAAAGTCACCTCCTGGTTGCTTTGCCCACTGCTTGGGACTCTAACGGATGGGACAGCATGTCTAGTAAAAAGGTACAAACCACCAGCAGTTACCATTCAAATCTTTCAAGAAATAATAATTTCCAAACCCAAGGGGCAGGTGACAGGTGTTTGGAGGAGGCCACCTGCCTTCTAGTCCTGGACAGAGTGAGCCCACATAGGGTCACTTAACTGGAGCTGGGGTCACCAGCTGGAGCTGGTTGGTGGGCATGTGATTCCCACCCCAGGTACCTGCTGGCACTGAGTATTAGCAAAGTCCTGCTCTCTTGGGTCTTGGGACTCGCAACTGCATGTGTGGCCACTGTGGTTGCGATGGTCATGCTCCCACTCTGACATTTGTTGAAGTCTTCTCTTTCCGATTTTACTCTAACCTCAGATATAAATGCTACCATTAAGTGTGCACAGCCGAGAAAATGGAGGCCCCAGAGAGACAAGGGAAAATGTGCAATGGCTCACGGCTCAGGCGTGACCTACATATAGTCCATGCTTGGAGCCACCCCACTCCATGGAATAGTTAAAGATAGGTAGTCTGGACTGGTGTGGGTATTCCAAAGGCACCAAGGACTGGCTCTTCTCTTACCCCATGCTAGCTCTCTGCATGCTGGTGTTTAACGATGCTTCATGGTCCAAGGTGACTACAGAAATGCCGGATATTGCATTCAAGGGCTGAAGGAACGTGTGTGTCAGCTGAGACAGCTCTTTGCCAGGATCCGCCTTCCCCCCACCATGCACATACACCCTTGTCTTGTACCTTGGGGTCGGAACCTTTTCCCAGCTGTACTTAGTGGGAAGCAGGCTGCCCGAGGCCAATCAATGTTCTGAAATGTCCTAAGAAGAGAGGCTGGCAGGAGGCTGGCGTTTCCTTCTGCTCTGAGTTCTCCAACTTTGTAATGGAGGTAGATGGGAGGAGACAAGGAGGAAGGAAGGATGGACAGACAGGTGGACAAATGATTGGGAGACACCATATCCCTTAGGCTTCTCCACAGCCTAGCTCTAGAGCCCGCATTATAGTAGCCCTGTGGGTTAGAGATAGTCGCCTGGGTTGTTATACACGCCCTCCGTGATCTTCATGTGCTGCCCGGGGTGAGGGCGTCTGGGAGAAGCTGAGGAGCGGAAGAGAAGGGAACTCTGAGGTCCCTTCCCCATAACCACTGTTATTCACGTTGGCAGCAGAGATTTCCTGAGTGCCCTTGTGTGGCCCTCTATGCTGTACATGGCTGCAGGTCAGAGTCCCCTCCTCAGCTCCAAGCTCTGGAGTTCTGTTGGTTTCTTAGGACATGAAGTCACACATGCCTGTCCCTGCACTGGATACTGTGCTCAGCCACACATCCAGAAGTGCTTTGGTTCCCAGTGTCCGAGGTGGGAGCTTCCGGTGGGAACAACCTTGATGCATCTTCCACAAGAGGCATGAGAGCATGGATACCCAGGGCAGTCTGTACAGATTCCCCAGCTGTTTACAATGTCCTGTTCTATGCTCAGCCCCACATTCACCCCCCAGTTCTGGCTCTGGAATGTTCCATTTGGCTTTCATAGAAATGATATGTTCCTCTTCTATCCATAGTAAGTCAGGCAGTCAATGTACAGGAAGCTTAATTAAATTACCTAATTCTAATAATAAGCACAGCTGGTACCACAGGGCTGGGAACAGTGGCTGCCACTTGTGGAAGGTGGGAACAGAGCTATGGGATTAGAGCAGGCGGGGCTGGGTGTACAGGTCTGGACCAGGGAGAGGACAGGTGCTGAGCACACCATGGCCTCTCAGGCATGCCTGCAGCTGTGTGCATGGATGAACTCTCTCCCCTTCAGGAGCCTGTCCTCTTGAGGCCCTTGCCTCTTTGGGTCTGGCCCACTTGGGGGGTTCACACTAAGCTCTCAGTCCCCTTGCCATTGAGGTAGCTGGTGGGCTGGATTGCAGCAACTAGATCCTGTCCCTCAGCTCTTTGAGGATTTGGTTGGGTAACTGGGGAGGACCATCTTGTCAGGTTGAGATTTCTGACTTGTTCAAGTCTGACCATCAGAGAGACAAGATGGGCAGGATGGTCAAGGGCAGGCAGGACGCCACAGTTAATTTGTGAGAAGCCAGCCCGGAGGTCAAGGTTGAGTAGAGCCCAGGTTTCTTTGTGAGTATGTGAGTATGGTGGGGTGTGTGTGTCCACATGTGTGTACATGTGTAAAGCCAGAGGCTGACCTTGGGTGTCGCCACCAGGATTGCCATCCATCCTCTTCCTTTGAGTCTCTCATTGGCCCGGGGCTTACCAAATAGCCAAGCTGGCTGTCCAGCAAGCCCAGGTATCTTTCTGTGCCTGCTTCCCAGCAGATACCTGGAGAGTAAATAGACCAGCGTAGCTGGCTTCTGGGGTACCAAACTCAGGCCCTTGTGAGTGTACGTCAGGTGCTACCCCCTGAGCCACCTCCCTAAGCTGACAGATTACTGCGCATGGCATGAGCTTGCCGAGCACTCACCTTTACGCTCTGTTGTTTATTCCAGAGTCTGTTTGTTAAGACTTCCACACCAGGGCCAACACAGGGCCTCTGGCTTTTTACACACCATGTTTTTCCAGTGGATCATACATGTGTCTGAGGGGGAAGGTACAGGTGTGTGTGTGTGCGCGTGCGTGCGTGCGTGCGTGCGTGCGTGCGTGTGTGTGTGTGTGTGTGTGTGTGTGTATGTTTGAGATATCATTCAAGACACTTGGAAAACATATTCTTAGACTTGGGTCCTAAGATCAGGCCTCCCAGACTCTGGAGATGTGAGAAGTGCATTTCTCTGGCTTGCCAGACACCCTGGTTGTGGTTCATAGACAAAGAGCAAACCAGCAGGTCAGCCAGAGGAGGATCCAGCCGAGAGCTGGAGGTGGGAGGTGGTGGGGGAGGGCAGGCCAGGCTGGGCTGGAGCTCAGTCCCCAGGAGGGCTTTCTGCCAGCCAGGTGCATGCCCACCTGGCCTCCTTCCAGGATTCCTGCCATGGAGTGGGTAAACGTGGTCTTCATGGTGGACTCTGTAGATCCAACAGCCAGTCAGTAACCCTGACCCTGGGCTACTGTGGGGCCAGTGTTGGTTCTTCCTGGATAGACTTAGCCTTGTCTGAGACCAGAGGACCAAGCAGTGTGGCAGGGATCCAGCCAGGTATGGGCTGCTCTTTGCCCTCTGCACTTAATCCTCAGCAGCACCTTGCTGATCAGCTTGAGGCATATCTGGGCCTTGTTTTGGCCCTTGCATGGGGACAGGAGGGGACCACGCATGCCCCTCGCACCTTTCTAGTAAGTCGTCTATGATGCACACAAGCCTATCCTGTCTCAACACCCAGTTACACTGTCACCCCTGCTTACACTCACTTGCACTTGCTCTATGCTCTACCCTGCCCTCTCTGCCCTGTGTTCCTGGTTCTCCTCCCCACAGTACGGCCCTCCCTTCAGAATCAGTACCTGACAGGTGGCATTTAGATTAATTTTCTCTTCTTCTCTGAGAGGAAATATCTCTCCACAGGCAGTTTACAAGTTAGGCTCCATGAGTGGGTGACTTGCCCTTCCTCTCTCTAGGTGCTCCCATCCCAGCTCTTTTTTTTTTTTTTTTTTTTCTGTCTCAAGGCCTCTCCTGAGGACCTGAGATTCTCCTCATGGAAAACACTTTAATGCCCCTTGGGGGTGGGTGCCCATTTTTCTGGGTTTCTTGTATCCATTTCAGGGTTATCGATATTGGGAACAAAGCAGGAAAGCCTCACGTATTAAGGGCAGGTTGATGCCTCCCAGGTAGCCTGGGACTCACCTAGAGAGGCAGGTGCTCTTGGCCGGCTGGCCTCTGTCTGAGTGCCAGGTAACTGGAAGCAGAACCTCCCCATCCAAGAGCCTCAGGGGCTCTGGCTCCTGCTGCAGGAGAGGAGGGGTTACCTGAACATCTGTAGGCAGCATAGACACCCTTTCCCCACATGGGATGGGCGGGAAAGGAAGTAGCAAGTCTCACAGAAGGCATAGACTAGCTCAGTGGGTACCTGGCCCCACGCAAGCTTCCACTCATTCTGTCATCACCTCTCCTCACTGTAGATGCAGAGAGGCCCAACATGGCAGCCATTGGCAGGTCAGCCACCCCTCAGGCCTCTGGGGATTCTGGGATAGGATCATGGAGGGTCAGTGGTGGGTGCAGTGACTCTGACCTGGCCTCAGAAGGAAGTATCCTTAAGGTCCAGTCCTTGAGCAGTGAAGATTTGCCACCTCTCCACTGGACTCTGAATGTCCCTAGTGCTCCCAGTGTGGTTTGTGGCACATGGACAAACAGACATGAAGCATCATGTTGGAATAGAGTGCAGAAAGCTTCCTGGAAGGCAAAGGCTCTGGGACCCCGGTGTTTCAGGAAGCATCTGCTCTCTGATGTGCTGGCATCCCTCCGTGTCATCCTGATGACCCTGTGGGTGCAGCAGTGCAGCTCTGACCCTGCCTCCTAATGAGGTCATGTCTGGGCTTCTGCATAAAGTGTATGCTAGTTTATGGGAACTTAATTTCCCTTTTTCTTCTCTTGTGTTATGAATAGGAGATAACATAGTGTTTGTATACATGCGTGTAGAAGATAGAGGCCCATGGCGTCTTCCTCAGTCTTTCTCCACCTTATTTTTTTTAAAGATTTATTTATTATTTATGCAGTATTGTGCCTGCATGTGAGCCAGCAGGCCAGAAGAGAGGGTACCAGATCTCATTATAGATGGTTGTGAGCCACCATGTGGTTGCTGGGAATTGAACTCGGGACTTTTGGAAGAACAGCCAGTGCTCTTAACCTCTGAGCCATCCCTCCAGCCCTCTCCACCTTATTTTTGAGACAAGGTTTCACACTGAACTCAGAGCTCACTGACGCAGCGTGGCTGACTAGCCAGCAGTCTTCCTGTCTGTACCTCTTCAGTGGTGGTATTACAGACATGAGATGCTGTAGTGCTCTCTCCTTCCCCCGGGGAATGTTTGAACTACAATCTCTGAGGATAAAGGGAACAGAAACAACAGATAGGACATTCGGAAGGCTTGTGGGTATGCTGGAATAACTTCCTGGGACCAGCTTCAGTGAGACAGCTCAACTTTTTTCCTTGGGGAGTGGGTGTGGGGTTTCCAGGGCAAGTGCACACTATTTGCAGGGGCTAGGAGTGCCCAGGATGCTTTGCTTGCATTTGGCAGCATGGTCTTATCATATGAATGGGAACACAGTACCTAATTATCCCATAGGTTACAGGGGAGAGCGTTTTGCAGGGACCATATCAAAGGTCATTTTCCAGATGTGGTTAGGCGTCTGTAAGTATATACATTCTCCGATGAGGGCAGGCAGAGAGTAGAGGGCCACGCTGGGGAGAAGGACCATTTAGCATCTAGCTTGTATAAGCTTTCCGGGACATGGTGGGCTGTGACTTCAAATAGCAGGGTCCTCCAACAAGACACTGACCTGCCGGCTCTTTTACATGGAGATGAAAGGTCAGGTGCTGGTGCTTCCATGGCAAGAACCTTACCCACTGAGCTGTCTCTCTAGCCTCTGATATGTTTTAAAGTAAGAGTGAAGGTTGATTTGGTGGTAAAGCTGTGTGTTGTACATGGGGGATATAGGGCTAGGAGGGCTGAGGACTCTGCATTGGGAAGGGCATCCTGGCCTCAGGGGTTCTGTCTCATGGCTGGGAGGGAGGGAGACTCTGGGTGGCCATCCTTATGCTTAGGTGAGAGGCTGGTGCCTTGGATCTGGTGGGTCCTGGGCAAGCACAACAGACATGGAGACCCCTGGGGTATTGGGAGTGAATACACTTAGAAACAGAATATCGCTGGGTGGGAACCAAATCTAAGACAGGCAGAACGGTGCTGAACAAGCCAGAGGTATCAGGGTGGCATGAGAAGAGGTTGGATTTGGACATGAAAATAGAGGCACTGGGTCCATACCCACCCATGTGGTCCAGAGATCTGGGCAGGCAGCTACTGTGATAGGGTCATCCGAGGTGTGTGGTGGTGGTGGTGGTGGTGGTGGTGATGGTAGTGGTGATGGTGATGATGATGGTGGTGGATGGTGGTGTTGATGGTGGTGATGGTGATGGTGATGATGATGGTGGTGGATGGTGGTGTTGATGGTGGTGGTGGTGGTGGTGATGGTGGTGGTGGTGGTAATGGTGGTGGTGGTGTGTATATGTGTGTGTGTGTGTGTGTGTGTGTGTGTGTGTGTGTGTGTGTGTGCATTAGCAGCTGGCATCTCCCTAGATGAGCCTTTGAATGAAGAATCCACTGGTCAGAGTGGTGTGATCACAGTGTGGGCACATTCTTTCCTCTCCTGGCTAGGGCCTCTGTGGGGTGCTCTGTCCTCCTCTCCTCATAGCTGCTTGCTCTTGTCATGTTGTGAGAAAACCATCCTATTCTTGACCCCCACTCTCTAGGTATTCTATCATCAGTGGCTTGTGATGCAGGGCCCATGTACCATCGCCTGCCTGTTTTGGTGAAAAGAACTTTCCTCCTGCCTGGTTCTGGATCTGAATAGTGGTGTGGGCACACCCTCACTGGGGAATCCCAGTTTCATAGTGACTCAGGGCTAGCTGTGGGGCAGGATCACCTCCAAAATTAGCTCCAGGATCTGTAGGTGGGGAGCGCCATCTGCTCTCCAGCTGCAACCTGTCTCTGGGAGGCATCTGCATCTTCTAGAAGGAATCTCTCAATGTTGGCCCAACACTTAGTCGACCTGGTAGGAAACCTCGTGTGGAATCTGTGTTAGGATGACACTGAAGCTGTCAGCTGCGTGGACCAGTGCTCACAGAGCTTTAATTGTGCATCTCTCCTTATGCCAGACCCGCCGTGCCTCGGCCTTCTCAATATTTCCTGTAGACTTGTAGTCATTCAGCCAGGAGCACTGGGTAGATACCATCTTGTGCCAAGGAGGACTTGGAGACTTCTTTCCCCTGAGGGCCTGATGTGTGGCTGCCTTATTCTCCTGTGTCTCAGTTGATCTTGATGGAGAACCTGAGATATGGGTGTAACATCTGCCCACTGCTAAGAAGGAAAAACCAAACATGAGAGGGAATAGGTACCTAATCAATTTCATAGGGCTAGCATCAGATTTCAAGTGCATTTGCTCCTGTCTCCGCCTCAAACCAATGGGCTTCTCATATAGGAGCCTGGGTGAGAGTGATGGAAGCTGCAAGCTTCTGTGAGTGGTGGATACCCAGAGAACGTAGAGCTGAGGCGAAGAGAGGCCATTGGCCAGAGCGAGACAGACACTATGTGAATTAGAATCAAAGCGTAGAGCAAGGCTTCAGCAGTGACCTGGGGAAGGTATCACAGACAAAGCATGTGGGGAGGAGGGCAAGATGGCAGGCACGAGTGTGATGAGGGTTCTCTTCGTGGACCCTCCCAGGTCCCCTTGATACCTGAAGGGCCCTGCTCTGAGGAGAATCAGTGAGGTTCAGAGAAGGTCAGGGATCCTCCAGGGTCGGCTGTGATAGGGTCTGAGGACAAGTCTCATGGCCAGGCCTGAGCTGCCATGGCTGGGGTGAGCATACAGCAGGAAGACTCCATGCCACAGATTCATCTCAGAGGTTTACTCTGTTTTCATAGGAAGGCTTCTGCCACCATTACATACATGGTGGAAAGATATTTACACATAATGACATGGAATGTGTTATAGTAAGAAAAGCACCAAGATCACCTCGTTCACAAAACCTGATTTCCTGCTTTTTGGGTTAGTGATATGTATGCCTTGGGATGGCTTTCATGGGCAGGCAACAGCTTTTAAGAGTGTGATACACTGAGATGTTGTACACTGGCCAACCTGGGATGCTTGGGTTACCAGCTGTCATCTCAAAAACACGTGTGTGTGTGTGTGTGTGTGTGTGTGTGTGTGTGTGTGTGTGTGTGTAAGAGAAAGAAAGAAAGAGAGGAGAGAGCGGAGAGAGAGAAGAGCATTTGGAATCTACTTTGCTAGTGATTTTGAATTATACATGATATATGCAAATGATATAGTTCACTATTTTCATCCTCTGAGGGACGGGGTACCAGTGTTTGTTCTTTCATGATGGCTGTAGCTTTGTCCCCAGACACCAATCATTGCTATCTCCACTCTGTAGTTCTGCAAGCTCAGATGTTGTAGTTTGCACACATGTGAAACCAGGGTATCCATCGTTCTGTGTCTGCCTTAGTAACTAAACATAATAATCTCTAGGTCCATGTTGCCAGAAACTACAGGATCTTGATTTTCAGCTGAATAGCATTTAATTATGTATATATTTATTTCAAATTTTCTTTTTAATGCATGTTTGTATGTTCCTGCATGTGCAGGTCAGAGGACAACCTCGGATGTCATACTCAGAAATACCATTCATCCCCTTTGCTTGGGGTTCACTAAGTATAATAGGAATCCACATGACACCACCTCTCCAGGGCTGGGGTTACAGGCATGCGTACACCTTGCTTTTTACCTGAGTGCTGGGGGTCAAGTTTAAGTCCTCATGTTGTACAACCAGCACTCTACTGGCTGGGCCAGGACTGCAGCCCACACATTCTCATTTACACAAAGGATTCCACAGATTAAGCTCACACCAAGGCCCTCTTCTGGGACAGCCCTTTGGTCTTTGTCCTAGCATCCCACTAAATGTGAACAGGGCCCTTGGCTGGGCCGTCTGGAGAAGCCTGACCTGGCAGCATTTCTCTCTGGCTTAGTCTGGGGTGGAACCCCAGACAAGTGGAACCCCTAAGCAAAAGCCCCAGAGGGAGCTCACACACACTGAGTCCTACGCAACTCCATGATCACAGCCATTGTGTGGGGACAGGCTAGGGCCTTCACTTCCAGGCTGCGGAATGGGGCACAGAAATGGTCCATCCTAGCTGTTTGCCTAGCTTGTGGCTTGGGGAACCTTGGAGGGGTGTCCTAGACGTCCCTGACCCCGGTCAGCGGAGCTGTGGGAAGAGTGTCCTAGAGGGGTGCAGAAGGCAGGCAGGTACGCCCACTCTGCGGCCTTTGTAGTATTTACACTGTACATAACCATCAATGGCATCCTGGGAATGTTGGCTTTTTTCTCTGTCCCTCAGATACTCTGGGCTCGTGTCCCTGGAGCCATCTTGCACATGTCGCTTTGTGGCCCCTTTTGTGCTCTTTCTACAAGGTCTGGAGTCAGCTCATGCTCCCATCTCTAGGACTCATAGGACAGAGGAAGGGTACCTGGGCAGAGGACAGTGGCTCTGGGCCGGAGACTGAAGGTGAGCAGGGAGGCAGAGGCTAGCCTACAGGTATCCATGTGAGAACAAGCAGACAAGCCAGTGCCTGGGTGCTTGGGAGCTGGCGTGTGCCAGGCAGGGGTGAAGAATGCCAACATGAACTCCACATGTGCCTTCTGCTCTCCAGGCATGGGCATGGCACTGGTTGGGGATGGTGTGTTTTGTGCATGTGTGGTGTGGTGTATGTGTGTATTTGTGGTGTATTGTGTGGTGTGTGTATGGTATATTGTGTAGTGTGTGTGTGAATGTGTGTTGTGTGTGTGTGTATTTGTGTGTTGCGGGTGGTGTAGTGGTATGTATATGTGTGTGTGTGTGTTGTGTTGTGTTTATTAGAGGAGAGAAGTGTGATGGACCAGGGTTGGATCAGTGATGGAGGAAGGAGGATGGAGCAGAGTTTGAGTATCTTAGGGAAGAGGGCATGTCTGATGGAGGAAAGTGTTAAGTGTCTGTTGAGGGACGGAGGTGTGACTGAGGGAGAGGTTGGAAGTATCTGATGAAGGGTCTAAGGGAGGGAACCCAAGTGTCTGATGCAGTAGCCCTTCCTAAAGGTCCAGGCCCTTTGTGTATGTGTGTGTGTGTGTGTATGCCTGTGCATGCATGTGGGCGCGCGTGTGCATGCGCACACATTTTGTGTGTGTCTGTGTCTGTATGCGCATGTGCGTGCGTGTATGTGTGTATGTGTGTGTATGTGCATGTGCATGCATGTGTGTGTGCGCGTGTGCATGCTCACACATTTTGTGTGTCTGTGTCTGTATGTGCATGTGCGTGTGTGTGTATGTGTGCATGTGCATGCATGTGTGTGCGCGCGTGTGCATGCACACGCATTTTGTGTGTGTCTGTGTCTGTATGTGCATGTGCTTTCGTGTGTGTGTGTGTGTGTGTGTGTGTGTGTATGAGTGTGTGTGTGTGTGTGTGTGTGTGTGTGTGTGTGTGTGTGTATGTACCAGCATAGTGGAGACCCAGGCTCTACACAGTGCGGGGGATGGGAGCAGTAGACATAGTGCTGATGTCTACCTACATTCAGTCTGTGCTGATCCTCTTCCCTGTAAGATGGTGAGGCAGGGGTTCCCACAGCCCTGGCCCAGGCCAGGGAGAGAACTGGACCCTGATAGCCAGTGGCCAGGGGCAGAGCTGAGTCTGGTTTTCAGAAGTCAGCATCCTGGCACCAGGTGCTGACCCAGCAGAGCAGGAGCTTGCCAGGAGTGCGGAGGTGCAGGAACCCCTGTGCCTTCAGTACATACCCGGGCATCCCACCCAGTGAGCGCAGGCTAGCTCTACCTCTACTCTCCAATCCACTGTCTCCCTCTGTGGTGTTTTCTTTCCTGTGCCCTGACTGTCCATTCCCAGTTGGAGTCACAGAGCATGTCAGGCATTTGGATTGACAGTCCCAGAAAGCCCGGTCACTGTCCCATTAGCTCCCCTGCACCAGGTGCCACAGGGCACATAGACACCTGGAATCTGTGACGCTTGACAGAAGTGGGTGAGGTACAGTCTCAGCCCATACTGTTCCTCCAGCCTTCTAACACTCCCTCTGTGTATACCGGGCGCTGCTGTTGGGGCACCTCTTTCCTTGGGGGGGCGGGCATTTCTGCTCCATGGTGTTGTTCTTAGCTGCCACATCAAGTTTCACTGAGGGGAGTCGGCTCCATGTGCTAAGTTAAGTCACTGTCACCAAACTATGAACAGGGCAGTGACAGTGAAAGCCAAGAGCTGTGCATCCCACTGGGCCTGTCGTACACTGCTCTGTGCTCCTGGCCTCCTTGGCAAAGCAAGTACTTCTGCTAGGGCAGTTTCTTGCTGTTTCCTGATTGCTTGTCCTTAAGATGACAGCACTAGGATGGTAGTGCTGTCCAAACAGGATGTTCCAGTCCATGGAATGGGGCAAGACTCAGCACTCTTTCATCCTTCCCCAGCACCTGTTGCTGCATGTGTGGTGTGTGGGCTCACCCGCGGCAAGGTGCACCAAGTCCACTCGCATGGAGTTCTAGGACCACGAGGGATGAGCTACTTAGCCCAACCCTCCTTCCCAAGGCTGTGGTTCTGCCCACAAATTGCCCATGGTCCTCATGGCCTGAAAGACCACCTCATCAGCTGCGGAGGCCTGGGGCTCCATTTTCACTCCAGAGAACAGCTCTGGAGCCTCAGCTGGGCTGGGCTTCCGTCCTTGCTGCCAGCTGCCACCCTCTGTCTGCCGTGGCCCAGCTCTCTCTGTGTTGGATCCAACTGTGGTTCCCGTTCCCAGGGCTCCTGTGGCCTGGGATGAGATCAAGTCTTTGGTGTGTTTCTCATCTGTCACATGCAGACCTGACTGGTGTCAGGCTCCCGTGATGTTTCAGCCTCACGAGGTCTCCGATGCCTGAGCTGGAGTGGAGGCAGAGACGAGACCTCACTAACTCTGCCAGGCTCTGTGCCCTGAACTAAAAGCTCAGTCTCTTTCCAGGGTTTTGTAACCTGGACTGGGCAACACATGCTAGTTTTAAAAAAAAATACCTCTATCTAATTCCATAAACATTGATTGGGAAGCTAGTAATAACGGAGGTTGTGGTTATGATGGTGATGGTGATCAAAGCAAAGCGACTGGCCGCGTATACTGCCTACGTTCACCCGACCATGAGTATAGCACCATGGGAAGAAGGGCCCATCTTTCCACCCCTGGCTGAGCAGATGGGCCTGTGACTTACAGAACCAGAAGTGCTTGAGGCCTTGTGACAATTCGGCTGCCTTTGTGTGGCAGCCTATAGCCAGTGGGTGGGACACTGGACACAGGTAGAGAGACAGGAGAGTCCAGGAGGGCTGAGGTGAATGAATAAAGTCCCTGTGGTCTCTGCCTTCTGCTGCGTGGTAAACTTGAAGAATGTCATTTGGAGCTGGGAAGAAGTGCCTGACACTGGTGGCCACTTCACACAGGTGACAAGAGCAATCAGGTATTAGGGAACAAAGTTCTTCTAAGGTTGATTTTTCTGGAGAAAATATTTGCCTTTATTTGTCTGAGAAAAAAAAGTATGGATTGACAGCCTGAATCCTGATATCACAAGGACATTAAGGCCCTCAGGCATGGCTATCCTTGAGGTGGTGTGAATTCTGAATTCCAAGCAAGTGTTATGAAAAAGTGTTTTGCACTGACTCAGTTTACACAACTCTTTGAAGGTCTGTTTAAGTTCCCATTGTGTGTGAGAAGTAAGGCTCGGAAGAGCCAAGTGCCCTGCCCGTGGCTTCTCAGCTAAGAAATGGCATGTCCCACACTCTGACCACCGGGTGTGTCTTCCTTCCTCCAAAATACATCCCCTACCACCCTCGTAAGATTGCCTATTATGTCACAGCCTCTGTCAGTGCAGTGCTTCACGAACGGGCTCTATTCCCCAGCCCCAGAACCATCTCTGGTTCCACACTTCCTGCCGGACGCAACCTCCTCACACAGCGTGTCCTCCAAGACCTCGTAGACTTAACTCCAGCAGTTTGGTCATGAGATCTCTCTTTCCTGCCTTAGTCTTCAAGCCCACAACTGAGCAGTTAGGAAAGATTCTATAAAGAGTATAACCTTCTATGGCTGACCCCTTCCTGTCACCAGGGTCTCAGTGAAATTGCACCTTCCCCTGCCCTGCTCAGTCCCTTATCCTTCGATACATTTATTCTATATACAGGCCACTGCGGAATGGATGGTGATTTGTTTCTTGTTCATTCGCCTTTCCCTTTGGACAGTGAGTCCTCCCAAACCTTCTGGGCTCAGCAGTCTGTTCAGGGGCATAGCTGGTAGTGCATAGTCATTTGATGGGTGTGGCCAGGGCCACAGCATCAGGGGCCAGGTTTCTCAGGCATTACCTAGGGCAGATAGGGAGACTCTTGATGCTGGTTGCCAGTCAGAGGTTTCCAGAGTACAGGTTCAAACCTCAGGGAACATTAGGAGTAGGGTGGAGGCCACCCTCACCCTGAAAGAGCTGGCAGATAAAGCTCTGGGGGAGCCCAAAGAAAACTTGTGTTCCAGTGTGGAAGGAGGTATGGGACAGACACACCACGCCCTGGGCTTTGTGCTGGGACAGGGATTATAAATAGATACATATTTCTGGAGACAGCCTTTTCACAGGGGGCTGACTGAGTATTCACTGCCTCAGCCCTGATGCCGCTCTACAGTGCCTGAGGATCCGGAAGTAGGAAGGCTTCTGGCTTCAACCCAAGGCCATTATTTTAGATAGAAATAATTGGAGCTTGGCATTGATTTTGCTTAATTATGCCTCCCTCTCCTGACAAGCCCTTTGTTTATGTTTTGTGGAGTTTTGATGTTTTTTTTTTTTTTTGGGTGGGGGACTGCATCTTCCAACTCCCAGAGCCAGAGACCATCTGAAAAGGAAATAGTAATTTGCCTTCACACAGCACACTGGCACACTCATCTGGGTTGCTGGAGGGAGAGAAGGGAGGAGGGAGGCGGAGGCTCAGAGGCTCGCTAGTCAGCTCCGGGCTCCGCGTGTGTGGGCGGTTCCCTTCCCAGTTAGCTGGGAGATCCCTAGCTATCATTGGTGTTAGAGCTGTGTGCTCACTGGCAGAAGGCAAGGCCCCTCAGCTGGCCCTAGACACTCCCCCTGGGTGGGGCAGGGCAGAGGAGCCTCCTCTCAACCTGGCAGGCAGCCGACTGTATTCCTGGGCTGATTTCCTTGGGCTGAGGATGGAGGATGGAGCTGATGCCTGGAAGCAAAGATCTGGGGTCATGGCTACAAGCAGAAGCCTGAAGCCTAACAGTGGTGCTGCCTGCCTCTCCCCAAGCTAGTGGACAGGAAGAAGAGTTTCCTCAATGAATCTCTGCACTGCTTAAACGTACATGTGGCCGGGTGAACTGTGCACACCAGCGAGGGGGCAGGTGATGACGTGTAGTGGACCAAGGACTTCCTCGGCACTGGCTCCATGGACAGGCTTTCCCTCCCACATGGAAGGCTGACTTGATTTTCTCAGCAAGGGGCTCCAGTAGTCCACTCTCTTCTTCCATTTGGAAGGTGATCTTGAACTTCGGGGGGCGTATGCCAGGCACCTCTCACTGCACAGACCTGGGTGGAACTTCCAGGCCACCGCCATGGTGCAAAACATAATCTTGGTGTTTTTCCGCAGAAGGCTGAGCCAGAGACCTGCCGTGGAGGAGCTGGAGAGAAGGAATATCCTGAAACGTGAGTAGCGGGTGATTCCTCTAGAGGGTTCCCTCACGTGCGCCAGTGTGCTACGGGCTGCTGTGGGAATCTGAGCTCTTGCAGTGCAGCGCAGCTCTGCAGCCTGAGCACTCAGGGTTCCCTTTAAAATCTAATCGGCTTAGAGATTCTGAAAGAAAAGCCTTAAAGTGGCTGCATCTGGAAATCTCCTAAAATGAAATAAAAATAGCACTCTTCTTAGCATAACTAAGGACACTCTCATCTTCAGATTTATTAGGTGGTCCGGTAGACCCCAGGCAAAGGAATAATTAACCCTGTGCATGTTGGGTGCCAAGCACAGCTTCAAGGGAGTTTGCCATTGTGGTCCTGTGGATATTAGAAATTGCAGACCCAGTCAGGAGTTGCTTCAGAGTATGGCACACTCCTTGCTTTGGAAACTTCTGTGGCTCAGAACTTTGGGTTCTGGCACTGTCTGTACCTTTGGCCTTGTTTCCTCAGCTAGGTATATAATTGCAGTGTGCTGTGCCCACATGTGCAGCAGTAATGTCCACCGTGTGGACGTTTCACGGTCTTGGGATGATGGAAGGTAGTCAACCCCTCAGGTGTAGCCTGAATAGCACTTGCCTGGCTAACAGACTGATTCTTAAAGTATTTTTCCACCCACGTGTGTTTGTTGTCTTTGGGTCAGTCTGGTAGCATGACTCTTAAGGTTTTATCTTGCCGTGTGCTGCACACTCCACCTGCCTGAGTGCTTTTTTGTTTGTGAGCACCCTTTACAAGTTGTAACAGCACCGAGGCTGACCTCACACTATCAGAGAGGCTATAGGGTCTTGGTCTGCACATGCAACTCAACCCGCTCCTCTCCTGTCTTTGTTTAAGTACTGACTCTAACCTTATGGCTACCTCCCTCCTCCTTTGTAGACTACTGGGCAGACAATCCTAAGATTAGGAATTCTTTCTTTAAATGTGGTGACTACTATTCTGTTCTGTTCTGTTGTCTAGACTGTGGCTGATACCAAGCTTGGTCAAGTCAACAGGAGTCAAGCTATGTTAGCCAGCAAATGTTTTGGATATTAAAACATAAAGCCACTTATTTAAAATTCAGTCTTTATGTCATGATACTATTATAAGCTGAGGTCTAAGCTTGGACAAGAGATGTTCCAGATTTAGGACATGGAATACCCCAGGTGTGCTATCAGCACAGGAAGAGAGTCCCATAGCACAGAGTAACCTGGGCCCGCTGCCCCCCTCCATAGCAGTGTCTCCTCCTCCTCCTCCCCCATGTGGGTAGCCAGGGTGCCCCTACCTGTGCTTCTAATTGTGTTAGTATCTAAAATAAACAGCAGAGTCTTAAAAATAGACTGCTTGGTGAGAGGAGTTAGCATGTAGCTGGAATTGACTTTACTCACCTTCAGCACGCTGAGGAGAGTGGATCTTCCTTGTGATGGCCATGGCAACGCATCATAAACACAGTGCCTTTGCCAGCAAGCCAGATTTATCGTTAGCTCAGAAGCCTTGTCAAGTGTCCTGAGTGGGAGGAGCTGAGAAGGCCACTGCTTGCGTTGTGTGGTTCTGTTTGTTCTGTGGCAAGGGCAGGGCCACCACCTAGGATAGGACAGGGCAGCACACTACATGTCGCTGTGCTTACCATTGAACTTTGTCTTCCCTTCAAGAGGAGACCATGAAATGTCAGTGCCTGCTCTACACACCCAGAATCACATGCATTGGGGACCTAATCGAGTACAATCACTGAGCTCAGTCAGTCAGATAATGCTTATCACAAACCTAAGCGTCGTGCTGTTGTCCCCATCTTACTAGTGAAGCAGCTAAGCCTGAGGAACATGACATTTTCACACATGAACACTGGCTGGCCTCTACTGGCTGTCAAGTTTTAGTCACCACATTAGGAGCAATGACACTTTCCAAGATACCCATGGATGGGCACAGGGAGCTGTCCAAGGTGCTGGAGCCCCCCTTTTTTGGTTTTTGTTCCTTGGTAATGGTGGCACTTTCACAATAAAAGGGGGCGGGTCCTGTTTTTCCCCCTCAGTTTTTAACAAGGAGACTACACTTGGATCTTTTTCCGGGACCTTTGTAAGAAATCAGAACTATTTCCGTGCCATAGCTTCTGCCTCTCAGGCCTGGCCTGATGGCATTTTCAGGGTTTCCTGGTTGCTTCATTACTTTATCAATGCATTTTCTATTGCCACATATATCTAAAGAACCAAGAATATAATGTAATTGTGTTGTTCTCTAAAATTATCTAGTCTAATAGTTTTTTAATGAAAAAACTATTGAAAAGCGTATTCAGATTATTAAACACCCACACACCCAGTTCCCTCCAATACATGAGCGTTTGAAATGCATTATTTAAATAAAAGCAGAGAATGCAAAATTATATTAGGTGTAGGCTGCAGGGTTTCCCTTCCCCAAACATGGCTGTGCTGCTATTCTGACAGCTGCTGCGTGAGATCTATTTCCTAGGCAGGAGTTCCATTAAGGCTGGGGACCTGAGGCTTTATTTAGCAACCAGAATGCCAGAAATAGCACTGCATTCTTCTCTCTGATCACCGGGCCAGGCTTCCATTACTACACTATTTCAATGCGCTGCCCTACCTTTAGCTGCCAGATATAGTGTGAACACAACTCAAGAGGCAAAGCCAATTCCGAGGCCCTTTGGCCCCTTAGAAGGTTCTGTCACATATAAGCATGCTTGAATGATGGAGAAGCATCTGGGTTGTGTGTCTGTTCACATTTGATATTGTGATGCCCAGAATTATAAAAAAAAAAAAATGTAGGTCGTGTTTTGAGCTGGTTGTCTAAAAGTCCCATTCTATACATTGTGAAATGAAAAGACAGAAGACAAACTGTGGTGACAGCGCTTCTCAGAGCCGAACATATGCTTGACTGTGGTGCTATAGCAACTGTATGCTCCGTGTGTTCCTCGATATAAATACACAGACAAGATATGTGAGTGGAGTGGAGACCAACAGACAGCTGTTCCTCAGCAGCAGCAACATGTGTGTCCTGTCCAGGGCAGTGGAGGAGTAGACAGAGAAGGATGGTCACATGGTGTCCTGAGCAGTCTTTGGGAAAGTAACTCCAAGCACAGAAACTGATATGTCAAAGGTGTCACCTGTAAAGTGGCCCTAGGAAACCTAGTGTATACTTCTGTAACAGGAAATGCTCAACTTGCTGCTTCTTCTGTCTTTCACAGAAAGGAATGACCAGACAGAGCAGGAGGAGAGGAGAGAAATCAAGCAAAGATTAACAAGAAAGGTACCGCCCTGGTTTGCTTTCTGCCGCTGTGTTAGACACCATGACCAAAAGCAATGTGGGGAGGAAAGGGTTTATTTTCTGTACTTCCAAGTCATAGCTCATCACTGAGGGAAATTGAGGCAGGAACTAAATCAGAGACCTTGAAGAAATGGCTACTTTTTGGCTTGCTGAGATTGTTTTATACAACCCAGGGACACCAGCCCAGGGGTGGCACCACTGACAGTGCTCTGGGCCCTCCCACATCGACCATCAAGAGAACATCCACACAGACACACTCACAGGCCAGTCCGTCAACTGGCATTCCCTCTTCCAGATGACCCTAACTTATGTCGAATTGACTAAACTAATCTGCCAGGATTATAATCAGTCAGTGTCTAACTGAACCTAGGAGGGGCAGCCCTAACCACAGTCAGCCGAGAAAGTAGCAGCACCTAAATAGCTCATGTGATCCTTTGCCAGAAGGCAACTGGGCATCTTTAACACTAAGAACCACATAACCAAATTCTAGCATTTTGCTGCTTTTAGTCATTCTCGGTTGCCTTCAGTGTATCTAGTTCCTCAATTATATGTTGGTATCAAGAGTTTGTATGACACCAAGTTAGATACACAATAGCTGATCTAGGAAGGAATTCCAGATGCCCAAGTCTGTCTTTCCTCCTGGTCTTTTCCATTGACTGGCTGACCCAGGCTCATGCATGTTTGAGCTCGGAGTTAACACAACTGCCTTCCAGCTCTTCATGGGAGCGGTACTTAACATAACAGAGCTCTGACCACAGGCAGTTTATTCAGTGACTCCACCAGCCACCCCTTCACCATGTGCTCTGTTGAGACAGGTGGGTGTTGGGATTGCACAAAGATTAAATGATGCATTATGAAATCATATTAAAGAACGTGCTATGGTAGCTCACACAGTGCAGTTGTTTATAGAGTGTTAGGTACTGCTTACCATAAGAAAACTAGCACAGCATACGATACCTAACTATAACCATCTTCTATTTCAGCTTAATCAGAGACCCACTGTTGATGAGCTGAGAGACAGAAAAATTCTGATCCGTTTCAGTGACTATGTGGAAGTAGCAAGAGCACAGGACTATGACAGGAGGGCGGACAAACCCTGGACAAGACTGTCAGCAGCAGATAAGGTACACAGCTTCTGTGCTGGTAGGGGGTGTCCCATCCTATGATCAGGCTGGGGCCTCTCTTAGACAGTGTGAGCCACTAGGTAAATTACGCCCTACACCCTGCTGGTTTCATGAAGATAATGGAGGGTTAACTTGAGGTAGGGGGTAGTTCTGTTCTCAAGGACACTTGGCAGCATCATACCACATTTGGGGTTGTCAGTGCACGTGGTACTTGCCATTTCCAATGGGTGGGCACCACAGCGTGCGTGAGGATTCCCACAAGAAATGCCAGTTCCCACATGCCATGGGTGTGTGAACTGCAAAATTTGAGAAGGATGGTAAAAAGGAAATAAAATGACCAGAGCACATTGGGTAAGTGACCATCAATGGCCAAACACTATCATCTACTAGGACTTAAGGCCAGAAGTGTGAAGAAGGCTTTCAGAATACTTTTCTTGGAAGAGAATATTTATACAATCACTTAATTAGTTATCTGTTCTCACATATGCTTAGAAACATTCACACTTATTGTATCAACGTGGACAGATGCTGTTAAGTGATCAAAGGGAGAGAATTTCTTTAGCAGCCAGTGTCATCTGAATATAGAAAACATCTCAACTTCTAAGGTTGTCTATGTTTCCAATATTTACTTTTGTCTCTCCTGGGCTTTTAAGGGCTCATATGAGGGACAGGCATGACAGCGTGTTTAGGGAAGCTGAAGCTAAAAGAGGCCCGAAAGCAGACACTTCTGCCACCGCACAAAGCTGAAATAGATGCTCTAAAGTTCCAGTTACATGTGGGTGGGTTTTCTGATATCACTATAGCAAGATAATCAAAAGGCTCATCTTACTGTTCGCTGGGTCCCCAAGTGTGTGCCAGGTTCATCTGTTAGTGTAGGAAGGGTTGTCTGCCCCAGTACAGCACAGCAAATCAAGTCCTTTCTGATTATTGACCGCAGTGTCGGCACATGTTAGTGGTTGACAATATGTAAAGGTTATATAATTTAACTTGAGGTCCTATCCTCTTTAAATCTCAGGCAGCAATTCGTAAAGAATTAAATGAGTATAAAAGTAATGAAATGGAGGTGCACGCATCCAGCAAGCACTTGACAAGGTGAGCTCTCTCTCTCTGTGTTGCATGAACTGCGTCGTGCCGTGTCTAGTTGCAAACACTTTCCCCAGAAAACCATTATCAAGTAGGAACTAGTGGTGAGAGGGTACATGTGATAGCACTTAGTTGCTATGCTTAAGAAAACTGGTCTCAACTCAAAACTTTCTTAGGCACTTAATTCCAATAATAAAAAAATTAATTTATGGCATCTACCACTACACTAGATTGCTGTGAAATCACTCTCTGTTATCTATATTGGCCTTAACCTCTAACACAAGTTCTTGTTCACCACACCACAAGCACACTCATTTCTTCAGCACATACTTGAGAGTGGACTATGTGTAATCCAGGTACTGAGGATATGACAGTGAAATATACAACAGACGCTCCTGTCTTCTCGGAGCTTATGGCGGCCAGCCAGGGTGTTCCGCCCAACTTTTCCCATCACGCTGAACGGCACATTTTATGCTCACCCTGTCGCACAGAAGAAGTTGGAGGGAAAGCTTCTTTCTTTCTCGTGCTCTATAGACATTCAACCCCCTTTTCCCCAGCCAAATTCTCATCTGTCTGTAAGTCCTAATGGGACTCAACTGTTAAGACAGCAGGCGCTAGCAATTGCATGGTCCTCTTCCTTGAAGGATGCTCTCAAGCCCCAAATACAAAAGAAGAGAGACCTTCTGTACACTGCCTTGTGAACAGCTGCCATGGATCCCAAGTGGCCACTGCCTTATTTAATAGATTTGCTCTGCAAGATGACTGTAGCTGTGGAACAGAAAATAACTATGAATTATGATGCCTCACTCCCCACTTGTGTTAGGGAAAGAAAATTTTGCAAACAAAAATTTTTAAGGTTTTCTCCGTACTTCACAAGTTAGCTTAGCTCTTATTATTCTTAATGTAAGTTTAGAAAATAAAATCCCTCTGTAAAACTCACTTTAATGCTCATTTTATTATAAAGAAATAGACAGTCCTGTGTATGGCAATCAACCTTTGTTTCCATAAGTTCTTGGTTGCCTTTTTGATGAGAGATTTTTGAAAAATGAGACCCCAAAGTTAAACATGAGGAAATAATGCAGGTCTCAGCACTTCCTAGCAGCTCTGCAAAGTCAAGTCTTACAGTCCTGATACTTTCCTCGACTGTATTAAGCATTGTTATGAACATGTTGACTGAGCTGAAGATATTTTTCAAGAGGAGCTGACCATTCAGGCAAAGTCCTAGAGCTTCATGTGTGCCCAGGTGTCACCAGCACCTGTCACAGGGCTTGTTTTGAGCCATAAAGAGCTTCTTGAGGATATTTAGCCACAGCAGCTCCCTCCTTGAAGTCCTGTACATAAACCCGAGAAACTCTGAATAGCATTAAATTTGCTTGTGGGAAGATGCTGTTGTTGTTTTGACAATTTTAACTATTAGAAATATCTAATTTCTAAAACTCATTTCTAGATTTCACAGGCCATAGAGATTTTCTTCTGAGAAGAATTTGTGTTTAATTTTTTGATACCAACACTGAACATTCATCAGGGAACTTTCCTCAAGACTAACTGCTGTGTTTGTGAGAAGAGGAGACGTCAACAGAGGCGCAATCCCGAGGACTCACCTACAAGAGGAGCAACCCAGAGGACACACTCCTTTCTTTGGTGTCTGAGGAGTGTGAACTGTTGGGGCCACGTTAGGCCCAGAGTAACTCCCCCAGAAGAAAGCTTGTTTGCCTTCAGCCTTGTTTTACAGTTTTGCAGCGTCGTGGAGGGTGGGCGACATGCACGTGCAGGCTCACACTCCCAGCCTCCACCATGAGGGACATGTGACCCAGCGTCATTCAGTATTTTGTTGAAAAGACATTTTTATCCTGATGATTTGAAATCTAAGTTCATGTTATAGAGTGATTTACTGTACTATACTTTCTCTTTTTTATATGATGTCTAACAAAAAAAAATACAGCTCCAACATTTTGATTCCTGTTAATTTTGTCCTTTAATTAAATGACTACTTATTGCAGGAAATGAACCCAGACTTTCACTTTATTGGGGTTGGGATGACATATAGCTGGAAACTGTGAAAAAAAGAAGTCAACACTTAGGATCTAAACACAAGAAAGAAGATGCAAGCTTTGTTCTCTGTAGAGTCTGTCAAATCTATAAAGGTTTGTTTTTGGCGTTGGGTTGTACAGGACAGTCATAGGAGAAAGAGAACCACTACAGGATGGCTTTAGGCTTCTCAGCAAAAGGGGGTCAGCCTCTGAAGGACCGAACCCCAACAGCCTCCTTGAAGCTCTTTTTTTTTTTTTAACACAAAATGCACCTTTAGCAAGTTGATTTCCGCATATGGAAACTTCTTACCTGATCTAGGGTTTTTTTTTTTTGAAAGATCTATAACCTAAGCAATTTTCAGCCATTGGAGACTTCCCGGTTTTCCAGGCCTGTCTCTGGACTAAGATGCAAAGGCTCTGAGAATCCTTCAAAGGAACAGCCCCATAAAATCTCTGATGACAGTCACTGACAATAGGCTGCCTCAAAGCCTAGGTGCCATCATCCTGGATTCCTGCCAGTTAAAAAAAAAAAGTTCTGTTTAAATTCTGCAATAGTTTGTGCCTTGAAAAAGCAGTCACCTTTTTTTTTAAGTTAACTGGAAATTTATGAAAGAGTATTAAGCACAATTAATCTAGAAGTAACTTAGTAGAAATCGACCAACCTGAAACCCTATGCCCTCTTTAAGAAGAGTTATAAGTTTTCATTTGCCTGCATTGTCAGAACCCCCCCCCCCCCCCCGATGGAAGGGAGATTTGGGGTAGTAGTTTATGCCAGTGCAAGGAGAGAAAGCGAGCTAAGTAACAATAAAACCCCATATGTTAGTTTGTTGTTTTTTCTTTCAGAAAGAAGCCTTCCTTCCTCCTGCCCACCCAGTATTCAGAATCTGCTTGAGGCAGGATCTCTAACTCAGGCCCAGGCTCTGTGCTCTTCAAGTGAGTGACTTGCTCTTTAGGATGACCTCTAACCCCTCTGTGATATGTTTAGATGAGGTAACGGAGCTAACACCCTGGCACGAGCCCAGCACATCCTCAGCATTCAGTGTGTCCGCGAGTTAGCACTGAGAGCAGCCAAGGGTTCCGGACAGACTCACACACTTACCACCTGTCACTGCTCTCCAGGCTCTTTACAGACTGTGTTGTCTATGAAACCTGCCTGGCACCTGAGACTAGTGATAAGTTCTGACATAGCAAACACTGCATTAATTGAATTAGCTCTTAAGTAAGAAATCACAGCAGAAATGGTCTAGCTTTACCTGTTCTATGCTGTGTGTGAATTAATCCCTTTGTAAAAGGAAGACAGTAACTGAATTTCACAAGCATGTGGAATATTTGTACATGGTAGAGTCTACTGCTTCCTTCATTGTGGCAGTTAACATCAAAACATGTGTTTTGCTATTTCAAGATACAAATTACCAGCAGTTCTTATTCTATATTCTGCTCAGTTTCAAACATGAGTGGGCCAGAATCTCTCTCTCTCTCTCTCTCTCTCTCTCTCTCTCTCTCTCTCTCTCTATCCTCTCTCTTTCTCTCTTTCTCTCTCCTCCTTCCTCTCCCTCCCCTGCCTCTCTCTCACACACAAGTAACTTACTCTTCTGGCTCAGTTGTTATCTGGGAGGCTGACTGTCTCCTTCTGCTAACCTAGTCCTAGTCCTGAAAGCTTCTAGAATGTTTTAGACTCTGAGACTTACTGTTTAATAAGCTAACCCTTACTTGTTCTTTCTAAGCTCTGGGCTGGCCGGTTCAACTCAGCTGTTCTGGCTCAAACTCTTCTCCCAGCTGACTTATTTAATCTGGCTTCTTTTTCAACCCAGAATTGCTCTGCTTGGCCTCAGTCTAACTCAGCAATCTGCTCTAATCTTCTGGCTCCTGCTCATTTTCTGGCTAATTCCATCTTCACTCGAGTGCTCTCTCTCTCTCTCTCTCTCTCTCTCTCTCTCTCTCTCTCTCTCTCTCTCTCTCTGCAGCTATCTCTCTGTTTCTGTCTTGGTAAAACTGCCTTCTCTCTCTCTGTAAAACTGATTCTAAGTAGCTTCCCTTTCCTCTCTGTTCTCATGAGAGCTGGGCATATCCTACTCTGCCAAATCTTCTCTAATTCGTCACCTTTTCTGCCACTCAATTAGACAACATTTTCAAACATGGGTACTTCCTTCTACAAACTAACTTTACCTTTGTTTGGCATTAAAGGCTTGTGCCACCATGCCTGGACTTCAGTTTTTCTTTACCTGATACTTGCTGGCCTTGAACTCAGATCTGTTTGTTTCTGTCTCCTGGATTAAAGGTGTGTTTGTATTACAGCTGGGTTACACAGACCTAGAATGTCTTTGGATGTGATCTCCTGCCAGAACAGCCATGTTCTGAATTAACATTCCTGAACACATAGACACACAGACACAGACACAGACACACACAGACACACACACACACACACACACACACACACACACACACACACTCACCCACAATAGACAGAAGAGCAACACTGCTTAGAGCAGAGCCAAGTGGAGATTTGTAGAGATGTCCTGGTAAATACAGAAACTTTTAGGTCTCTGTTCCAGTCAAGTACCATAGCTAGTGGCTAATAATTTTTTAAGGTAAATTATAGGATATCCAAAGAAAGATTTAAGTCTTGTTAACCTCAGAGGTTGCAAGGTAACTTCTGCCCATTTGTTTTTACTAAAATAATTATACTTCTGTGTTTCATAGTCATATGAGTGTCATAAGGGGAATGAGAAGAATTGATAGATTAAAAATATGAATCAAGTATGTTCATTCTCTAAGCCACTTAACTTTGCAGTGACTCAGTGTATCACATATCCCAAATATCCTTCCTATTAGAGCATCACACTATAAAGAGCAATTCACAACTCACATGGCCACACCCCAATGGATATGCAGTCACCTATGACATGTTGACCTTGAAAACAAAATTTACATCCAAGACAAGTATTTCTGTTGCCTTAAGAATTCTTCACTCCTAATGGTACTGAGGAGATTATGTGTCAACTATAAAATTCATTTGCTTATGTTTTCACAAAATGTGATAAAGCAAGAATACATAACACAAGTAATTCTAGTCTTAAAAAAAAACCTTACAAACTTTACTAGTAAGAATATGTAACTTTAAATTTTAAAGCAATTTAAAAGGTTTTTTACCTGAGTAATTTTGTATCATCCAGTCAGGAAAACAAAGGCCACTTAAGATCAAGAGGTCCATCTTGTGGAGATTTATGGTAACTACAAATTTAAGCTTACTGTTACATGTACTAGCAAGTCAGGTTTTAGCTGTAAATCTAGTTAGAAGCAAAGTTTGTTAAGAATGTGGACACGGGGCAAATTTCTTGTATAAATCCAGTTCCTTGGAGGAGTCATGAGGATTATGGGTTCAAGACAGCCTCAGCTACACAAGACTGTGTATTTTTTAAAAAGCACCAAATCCATCCTACATCTTCTCAGTATCCATTTACTCAGTTATTTTTCAATGGAGCAACTGGAAATAGGCAAATAAAACAGTATGTGCCAGTGTCTTCAAAAAGCCAACACTGTAATTTCTCCCTGACCCCTTTTCTGTGCACTGAGAGGGATACACTAAACAATAGGAAGGTAGCAGCCCCCGTTCTGTGAGGACAAGTTTTATGTTCAGAACAATAGCATCTTAAACATCTTTACACTGAAAATGTAAACAAATTTTAAAAGTCACAGTATCTTACCAATAACAGTAAATAAATCTGAAAGCAGTATCTATTTTATGTCTACAGATGCCTGAATGCCATTGTATACATGTTATGCATATACTATTCCTGCTAAATGGTTTGTTGCTTTTCCACAGAACGAAAACACATTGGTGCAGTCCTGGTGCATGCTGAGTACGTGTTGCCCCATCCTCTCCATTGCCTCCTGGGACCGCATACTGCGCACGCAGCACAGTCTCCGGAAACACCATATTTATCTTTACATTGCACCTTAAGCTTATTTGTTAGCATTAATTTCTTAGTTTTCTCAGAATTCTTTTTTTAATGCATATTCTTACCCCAATGCTTGAATATGCCAAGAAACTTAAAGTGTGTTCTCACCATGCACAGTGAATGATTAGATTAACTGTTCACAGCATGGTGATGGCAATAAGATGGCTGGAAAAAAATCTATTCTAGCAATTAGAATTTCATACTAGTACCGTCATTGAGTTATAAAAATTACTGAGAAACTTTGGCGTGGAATTAAAATGCTACAGGAAAACCTTACAGTCTGGCCTGAATTAGAAGGCCAGTATTGAGTTAGTGTGGTCTTAGGATTTGAAGGTATGTAGATGGGTAGAGTGATATATAGTCCACTGTTTAGGTTTCTACCTAATTATACTAATGTTATTTTTCTATTTTATCTCCTTTCCATGTATACTTCTGGTACAAGCACCTGCCTCCAGCTTCATCTGGTTGAGAAAATATAGAACTACACCAGCAAGGTAGCAGATTGCAATCCAGGTAAGAAACGTCCATCATTATCTACAATGACCATTCATTTTTTTTCTTTTTAAAAAAAGTATTTATTTTATGTATATGAGTATACTGTCTTCATGCACACCAGAAGAGGGTGTCAGGCCCTATTATAGATGCTGTGAGCTTTCATGTGGTTGCTGAAAATTGAGCTCAGGACCTCTGGAAGAGCAGACAGTGCTCTTAACCATTGAGCCATCTCTCCAGCCCAACCATTGATTTTCAATAGGCCTGAAATAGATAAAAATTTAGCAGAATTTACTTCACCCAACTCTGCTGTTGAACTGCTTAGCATTTCTGTGAGAGAGTAAGAAACATAAAGGAAAGTTTTTGTCTTTTTGAGATGGGGTCTTACTGCACTGCTCAGATTGATCTCTCCTAGATTCAAAATACCCTCCCACCTCAGGGTCTCAGCTGTTGGAACTTCAATTACAGCCATTTCCAGCTGAAGGATAAAATGTGAAAAACAACTAATAACCAGCAAGTTCTGATCTTAAAAAAAAAAAGAAAATCCACCCTACTAAATATAGTAGTCTATAAACTGTAGGCCACAGATCAAATCTGAATAGCTCTTATTTAAAATGGCCTATAAGTTAAACGGTTCTGACATTTTAAAAAATATGAAATACAATGTAAATTCATTGAAATATAACAGACAGCTTAAAACACAAGATTGCAGAAAATAAGAGAAAGTTTTAAATACGAAGAAGTGAACACTCACTTATTACTCAGGTGATCTTGATAATGGGATAGATTTACTTAGATTTGCCAAAGGAGATTTTTTTCCTTTTATGGAAAATAGCTACTTTTCATAAACTTAATAATGGTTCCATTCCCTCTACTCTTCCTGGTTTTTGTCATCCACATCCTGCTGCTTTTTTTTTTTTTTAAAGAAACACACTAGAGTAGGACACAAACAACAGAAGGAAATGAGTCCAAAAAAAGGCACAGGAAACAGATATAGACAGAGACCCACTCATTGATGTAGAGGAGTTTTTAATCCAGCTCACCTTTAATCCCTTTGGCTGGAATACAGACACACCCTTAGGCACACCTTAGTACACATGTTAGCAGCACAGCACAGCGCAGCACAGTGGAGTGGTGCAGCCAGCTGGGAGTGTTCCTGGCAGTTCAGCTGGTGACAGTTCAGTTCAGGGAGGTCATAAGCAGTTTTTACGGGCACAGTTTTATAGAGGTGGGCTTCCGAGAGAATACACTAGACACAGGTGAAGAAAGCAAGCCAGAGGATAAGGAGCCAGAAGATTAGAATATATTGCCAAAGTTAGTATGGAGCCAAGCAGAGCAATTCAAGTAGAAGCTGAGAGAAGCCAGATTTAATCAGTGAGCTTGGAGAGGAGTTTGAGCCAGAATGGCTGAGTTGAGCACAGCTCAGAAAGAACTAGAAGATATGTGTGTGTATGTGTGTGTGTGTGTGTGTGTGTGTGTGTACATATATATGCATATATTTATACACATATACACAGAGGACATATAGGTGTAGGGTAAAAAGGAGAAAAATTTAAAATATATATAAAAAGATAAAAGTTTAAACAAAGAAAGGAAAATCCCTTACACTACATTATGAGACAATAAATCTTCAAAGATGCCTTTGAGTTTGTTTTCTATTGACCATCTAATGCTAGGCATGTGGCCTACCCTTAATAGTAGTTTGTTTCCCCCAGTGAAACTCCATTGGAGAAGACTAAATTTTCATCTGCAAGTGGTTATCAATTGGCCGCAGCTTCTGGGTTAGGGATGGGAGCATGTTTCTGTTTTTCCTTTCAGGGTTAGAACCACGATCCATGCAGGTCTGTGCATGTCTCTGTGATTTCACATGGGCACTGGTCCTGTTGTGTTTAGAAGCCATTGTTTCCCTGGTATCCCTCTGTTTCCTCTGCCTCTAGCACTCTTTCTGCTTCCTTTTCTACAGGATTCCCTGAGGCCTGAAAGAACCCTGAGGGGATTTGGTGGAGAAATACCACTTAGGACTAAGTGTTCTAAGGTCTCTCACTCACTAGATAAGGTCTGGTTGTGGGTCTCTGTATTTGCTGCAGGAGGAAGGTCCTTTGACGACGGCTGAGCAAGGCACTGGTCTATGAGGATAGCAGGATGTCACTGGGAGTACTTTTATTGCTATGTAGCTTTAGTAGAATAGTATTTTTTTTTTTTTACCATAAGTCCCTTGGCTACCTGTTGTCAGGATATTGGTCACCCAAGCACAGTTAGTATGGGTTCCATCTGCAGTGGGCCTTACATCAAATCAGATAGCGGTTGGTTACCCACAGAAGGTTTGTGCCACCATGGCACTAGCCTACATTGCAGGCAATACAGCATTGTAAATCTAAGGGTTTGTAGCTCAGTCGCGGCTTGTTTCTCCTGTGGTAGTGTGCCGAGTACCTTCCAGTACCAAGAATGCTAGTCCATAGGGGTGAAGGGTCAAGGTGCTCACCAGCTTGACTTGCTCAAAGCGTTGTTTAGGTCCTGTCTTCAGCAGTGAGGTCTTGCCACTGGTTTGTAGAGAGCAACCTCTAGCCTTGGCTGTGCTAAATAGGTATGGAGAGAGGGGACACCCTTGTCTTTTTCCTGATTTTAGTGAAATTGCTTTGGTTTTCTCTTCATTTAAGATGATGTTGGCTATTATATTGAGGTATGTTCTTGTATCCCTAATCTCCCTAGGACTTTTACCATGAAGGGGGGTGCTGCAGGATTTTGTCAAAGGCCTTTTTCTGAATCTAATGAAATAACCACTTGTTTTTGTCCTTCTGTTTGTTTATATAGTGGAGTACATCAATGATTGACATATCGAGCCATCCCCACTATCTCTGGGATAGAACCTTTTTGATCATGATAGATGATCTTTTTGAGATGTTCTTGGATTCAGTTACCAATATTTTATTGAGAATCTTACATCTATGTTCACAGGGAAATTGGTCTGTAACTCTCTTTGTTGTGTCTTTGTATAATTTAGGTAATTGGGCAATGTTCCTTCTGTGTAATTTTTTGTGGAATAATTTAAGGATTATTGGCATTAGCTTTTCTTTGAAAGTATGGAGCAATTCTGTACTAAAATCATCTAGCCCTAAGGTTTTTTTTTTTTTTTTGTTACTGGTAGAATTTTAATTACTGCTTCTGTTTTACTAGCTGTTATAGTTCTGTTTAAATTGCTTATCTGATCTTGATTTAACTTTGACAGGTGGTATGTATTGAGAAAATTACTCATTTCTTTTTAGATTTTCCAATTTGGTGAAGTACAGATTTTTAAAACATGTCTTTACAATTCTCTGGATTTCCCAAGTATCTGTTATATCTCCTTTTTAATTTCTAATTTAGTTAATTTGGCCTTTCTCTTTCTGCTTTTTAATTTGGCTAAGGGTTTGTCAATCTTATTTTCTTAAAGAACCAACTCTGTTTGATTCTTTGTTTTTGCTGTTGTTGTTTCTATCTGATCTATGTCAGCCCTGAGTTCGGTTAGCTCTTGTTGTATATGTCCTTTGGAGCGTTGTTTCTTTTTTGTTACAGCTCTTCTAGGTGTGCTGTTAAATTACTAGTCTGAGATCTCTCCATTTCTTATGATGTAGACACATAGTGCTATGGACTTGCCTCTTAGAATTAATTGCCTTTACTGTGTTCCATAAATTTGGGTATGCTGTGCTTTCATTTTTATTCAATCCTAGAAAGTCTTTTGTTGGCATATATGTTTTAGCTATTTTATTGGATTCTTATATCTCTACCTCCTCTCCAACTCTTATTCTACCCCAATCCCTTCCAATATCCCAAACACAAGGTAGGAGAGAAAGTAGGTTAAAGGAGAAAGGAGGCATAGTCCTCTGTATGGTACTTCCTGCTGGTTGAAGACAGAGACTTCGTTGAGGAAAGTCCAGTTTTCATTGTTAGACTATCCAGCAGACCAGAAAACCAACAAGAGCAAACACAGCAGCAGGACGAACCAGCAGCAGCAGGAGCAGCAACAGGGGAGTGGTAGCTGCCACGAGCCTTCTTGGGGATCTCCCATTCATACATTCTCCAGAGTCCCCAGAATTTAACTAACTGAAGCTGGCAAAAATCACACTCCTGCTAGTGCATGAGGCAAATCATAATCACCTGATGCTCTTATCCCACACTGGGATTAAAACAAAAACATCCACATAACATAACTAGGTTTTTTAAAAATTATTTTTATTTATTTATTTTTTGAGACAGGTTTTCTCTGTGTAGCCTTGGCTATCCTGGACTCACTTTTTGTAGACCAGGCTGGCCTTGAACTCACAGCAATCCACCTGCCTCTACCTCTCAAGTGCTGGGATTAAAGGCATGCACCACCACACCCTGTGTAACTAGGTTTTGAAAGAAACCAAAACTCTGACTACTTTTCCCTTTTAGTCCAAAATGGCCTTTTCCTCTAATAGGCATAAACTATATACAATAAGAAAAATTATGAAAACAATCAAGTAAGAATTATATTTATAATGTCCAGCCTATATGTATTTGGCAACTTTGGAGAAAATACTCCACTATCTATCCTTTCCTGGTAAGTCCAAAGTTTTGTACTTAAATCACTTTCTTATCATAACTTGGGCTGGAGAGATGGTTCAGAGGTTAAGAGCACCATCTGTTCTTCCAAAGGTCCTGAGTTCAATTCCCAGCAACCACATGGTGGCTCACAACCATCTACAATGAGATCTGGTGCCCTCTTCAGGCGTGTAAGCACACATGTAGGGCAGGATACTGTATAAATAATAAACAAAATAAAAATCTTTTAAAAGAAGAATAAACATCATAACTTGCATTTATCAACATAAAATATCTTTTTAGATCCTAAAACATTTTCTTAGATCTTCAACAACTTAAGCTTTTATGCCTTTAATCTTTAATAAGTAAAAATATAAGACTATACCTATATAATATTCAACCCCATCAGAGAATAAGAAAGATAAATATTACCTGAGAAAACAGGAAGTGCAGAGCCAGCAGCTTCTGAAACTGTAGCAATGACAGAGGTTGCTGGCTACCTGGACAGTCACCCACGGTTTCTCTGTGTCTTTGGGCCATCTAATCTTCAGCCTACAGGCCCAGAATATCTGACAGACTTTTCTGTGAAGCAGGAATTTTGAACCTTATCTCTGCAGAGTTGGGCAATCGACTTTCCAGTGTCCTGCTTGGCCACAGTTTGGACACCCTGCTATCTGCAGGCAAGATAAGGACAGTTTTTTGTTCAGTGGCTAGCTTTGCCACTTTGACACCTTTGAAGCAAACTCCGTAGGGACATTCTTTAATACCAATCATCTTCTTTGAAGCAGTATCAGGGTGCTGCCAGCAACAGATGCATTTCTTTTATTACTAAAACATCTTAAATGACATATTCTGTAGATCTCTGAAGTGTTTGAAGACCATTGATCTTTCTAGTATATTTGAATAGACAAATGCTGCTTGTTTCCAGCTCTGCACTACCTGCTTAACCTTGAAAATATACACGAGAGTAAATAAAGCTTATTTTTGTAATTAACTAAACTAGTACCTAACAAGACAATAAGTAATATTATTTGTAGGTGACTTACTACCAATTTGCTAAGGATCCTACTACCATTGCTAATTATCCTAAATGGTTTGCAATAGTAGCTTTCGAAAGACTAGAACTTTACGTTACATTTTTAAATGAGTTGCATATGTATATTAAGCAAGAGCTGAGCAAAAAAAAAAAAGAGAGAGAGAGAGATCTTAAATTTCTATCAATATGCAACAGTCCATACCAATGTAAAATATGAGACTATTATATTCAGTAGTCTACCTTTTACCCTATCACCCTATATCCTTCCCATTTTTATGTACTTTTATGATCCCTTTCCATCTCCTTCCCCATAATACTAGATAGGAGAAAAAGACAGAGAAAGAAGGATAGAAGTGATCAAGAAAGAGAGAAAAAGATTTTGCTTCTAACCTCCTTTACTTTGCTTCTTCCCTTGTATCCAGCCCCCTAAACAACAACAAACATCCAAAGCCACCAAGTGACAAAAATGACCCACTCTACCTCTTGAGATTGGGGGCATAATGTTTCTAAAATTGCTTCCCACTCACTGTCTAGGGTTGAAGGCATCTTTTAGGGACCATAAGAAAATTGGAATCTTGACCAAGTCCTGGAAGAGCTAGCTGTATCTTATGCTGTACAGTCTCTGTGGGATAAGAAAGTGCATGGCTTAACTGAAGTCTTGGCTCAAACAGTCTACGAGGCTGGACCATCTGAACCAGCTGCTTTCAAGTTGACTGGGATGTAAATTTTTGAGGAAACAGTAACTGAGGCAGTCTGTGAGGTTGGATCATCTGGGATACTTGATTTGTCTTTGTTAGTGTCTAGTGTTTTCATTCTGAAACTATACAAACTTTTAAAGGTAATATAATAGGTACATTTCTGCATTAACATACATATGGAATTGCAGTATGCACAAATGAGCAAAACATGATTTTCTGCTCTATGTTTGAGCAGATGAAAGGCATCTGTCACCTTTATAAGTCCATTTGGACTGTAATATAAATCTCCATCCACACTGCATGAAAGGATGGCATGTAATAATAAGTCATGAGGATCAGGTAGCCGAGAAGATTCATTGGCTGTTCAGAGGCTTTCATGTCTCAGCTAACAGGAGGTATTCCCTGGCAAAATCTAATCTTTATACATTTTGATGGTAGTCATACTTTTTCATCCCCCATAAAACATAAACAAAGCCATATCATCATCACAAAACTATTGCAAGTTTTCAATCTGCTGTCAACATGTCCTTACAGTGTATAGGTTGATCTAATTGCACATATTTTTTATTTCTGTAACACAGTGTCTCTCAGCTGCTGCTGTTGTTTTTTTCATGAACATTGGGAAAATTTAGAGTTAACAAAGCATTATTTAGTCTGTCCCTGGGGATCTTTATTCTTTCTTTTTGTTTAATAAGTATATCTTTTAAAGTATAATTAGATCTTTCTACAATTGCTTGTCCTGTAGGGTTGTCTTAAATTGTAACATGCAAAGAATTGCCTCATCTTACTGGATACATTTACAGGAGCATTGTCTTAATTTTTGCAGATATCTCCATAATTGCTGTTATTTTCAATAAATGTGTAATTACAGAATCAGCTTTTTCAGAACTCAGAGCAGTGCCCATTGAATCCCTGAGTATGTGTCAATGGTATGGTGTATATACTCCCCGCCCCCGAGGTTCTGCAAAATGAAACACATCCATCTGCCAGATTTTGTTTCTTTGGCTACTTGTATAGTTACTTCTGGTGGGTAATGGAGTTTGGTTATACAGAGAACATGTAGGACATTTTACTATTTCCTTCACTTGTTTCCAAGTGATAGATTGTTTTCTTTAAAACTTTACTATTGACATGGTGGATTTTTTTTTCATGAAAATTTGAGGTTTCTAACACATTTCCTACTAATAATTGGTCAATATCTCATTTCTTTGTGTCAGTGGACCTGACAAGCCTGTATATGACCAAATATGAGTAACATATAAAGGATAGTTTCTATTTATGACTGCCTGTTGCAGTTGCATAAATAACAAAGTTAATTCTGAATTATCAGGAATAAATTCAGCAGTTTTTATATTCAAAACAATTCTTTCTATATATTGGGTCAGTAATTATATTAAGAGATTCAGGAAAATCTAATAATGCCAAAAGGATTGCATACAACTCTGATTCTTGAGCTGAAGTATATGGGCTTTGGATCATTTTGATTATTTTGTATGACTTATATCCTGCCATCCCCACCTTGTTTGCATCGGTGTAGAATGTGTGAGCTTTAGGAATTTGTGTTCCCATTACAGTATGTGGGGGAATCCAATCAAATCATTTTAAAAACTGCAAATGCTTGCTTTTAGGATATTTATTACATTCTCCCAAGTAGTTATATAAGCTCTTTGCCAATCTTCATTGATTGCCCATTATCTTGGTTAGGGTTCTCATTGCTGTGAAGAGATATCATGACCAAGGATAACATTTAAGTGTGGCTGGCTTACAGTTTCAGAGTTTTAGTCCATTATCTTCATGACAGGAGGCATGTAGCATCCAGGCAGACATAGTGGTGCTGGAGGAGCCAAGAATTCTATGTCTTGATCCAGGATGTAGCAGCCAAGAGATTGGCTTCCTCAGGCAGTGAGGAGGAGGCTCTCATTCATCACTGGGCAAAGCATGAGCATAGGGAACCTTGGAGGCCACCTCCGCAGTGACACACTTCCTTCAACAAGGCCATACCTTCTAATAGTGCCATTCCTGATGGGCCAAACATTCAAACACATGAGTTTATGGGAGACGTTCCTATTCAAACCACCATACTCCACTCTCTGGGCTCTAAAGTCTTGTAGCCATAACATAATGCAGAATGCATTCAGTCCAACTTAAAAAATGTCCATAGTCTATCACAGTCTCAACAATGTTTAATAGCCTAAATTTCAGGGCTGGAGAGATGGCTCATCAGTTAAGAGCACTGTCTGCTCTTCCAGAGGTCCTGAGTTCAATTCCCAGCAACCACATGGTGGCTCACAGCCATTTATACTGAGATCTGATGCCCTCTTCCGGCATGCAGGTGTACATAGAAGATAGAGTACTTATAACATAAAATAAATAAAAAATCTTAAGTCTGAATTTCAAAGTCTCTTCTGAGACTCATGCAGTCTCTTAAGTATAATCCACTGTAAAAAGAAAAAAGCAAAAAAGCAAATAACATACAACATATCATGGCACAGGACATACATTGTCATTCCAAAACATCATAGTGAGGAAATACTGGACCAAGCTGGATGAAAAACCATCTGGTCAAATTCCTAATGATCCATCTTCATATTTGATGTCCATCTCCCTCAGCTTTATTGGCTGCAACACAATTCTTTCTCTTGGGCTGGTTCCATTTTCTGTTTGTAACTTTCCTTTGTAAGACTGAGACCTTTAGAGGGATCTCTAGTCTATTCCTGGAGCCCCTACTGAGAGACAGAGTCCATCGTCAATGCAAACACATAGGAATTTATTGAGCCGATGCGACGCGATGGGGTCTGTCAAGCTCTTTTGAGTTGGGGTCCCTGAGAATCAGAGGCATGGGCCTTTTATAGGTTTTAGATAAAGAAATGAGTTTTACAGTGTGTGATTGGTTGAAGCAGTCACAGGGGCATTAGAAATGCTTTTAGTTGGGAGGGCTAAGTACTCCTGGGAAAGTGGAAAATTTAAACACAAGCTGTAACACAAACTCACTGTCCTTGAGTCAAGCTGGACACTCAGCACAGGTGGGCTGTCCTTGGGACAAACTGGGCTTTTCAAGCAGATAAGATTTACAGACTTTGGCCTTAATGGGGGTCCTTAAGGAGAGGGGCCTGGTTCCTCCACCTTGGCAGGTATCCATGGCTCTGGCATTTCTAACATCTTGGGGTCTCCAAAGCAACCTCAACTTCAGAATTTCTTGTTCCAATGTCTGGGATCCACATATAATTTTCTGGGCTCCTCCAAATGGCTTGGGTCATGTCTCCAGCTCTGCCCTCTGTAGCATTCTAGGCTCTGGCTGACTCCAGTCCACTGCTGCTGCTGTTCTCAGTGGTCAGCCCAGAATACTGGCATCTCCAATATGCTGGGGTCTTTTACTGAAACTAGGCTGCACTTTCACCAATAGCCTCTCATAAGCTCTCTTCATGGTGCCTAGCCTCAATTTCAACTGCCACTTAGGCTGAATCTTCACAAATGGCCTTTCTTGGCCTCTCACAGTGCCAAGTCAAGTCTGACTTACAACCTGCCATTCCCAATTTGTTTGCACCAGTATAGAACATAGGTACTTCTCCATGAACCCTTCATGCCTTCAAAACCAGTACTACCTGTATGATTCTTACACATTACAAAGTCCTGCTGCCAGTACAAAGTCTGTCTCTGGAACACAACTTCTTTATGCTCTCAGAAAACACTTCCCAGAAGATTTCACCTCAGTGATGCTGGTCTTGCTGGTCTTCTCTTCCTCTTCTTCCTCTTCCTCCCTCCTCCTCTGTGTAGCTAACTGTCCTAGGCTCACTTTGTAGATCAGGCTGGCCGCAAACTCACAGTGACCTACCTGCCTGTGCCTCTCTGAGTGCTGGGATTACAGGTGTGTGCCACTGTGCCCAGTTGATGGTCTCTTCTTAATCTGTGCTAATTGCTTAGCTTCAGGTAACCAGCATCAATTGTCCCAGTATCCCCTTCTATTTTTGACTCTAAAGCCAGAGCCACATGGCTGAAGCTGTCAAGTTCTGCTGCTTGCTGTAATTTGAACATAGCCCCCTTATTCTATTACATCTTTACCAGCTTTCTGTTTTCAGTGATCTCATTCACTGCCTAAGCTTGGCTGTTCTGGATCTTGCTCTGTAGACTGACCTTGAACTCAGAGATGTGCATGCCTCTGTCTCCTGAGTGCTGAGATGAAAGGCATGTACCACCACACTTGAACCTAAGCTTTTCTTTACCTAGAACTTGCTCTGTAGCAGGCTGATCTTGAACTCAGAGGTCTGCTTGTCTCTATCTCCTGGGATTAAAGCTGAATACTACCCTGCCTAGACCTAAGCTTTTCATTAATTCCTTTCCACAAGATCGTTACTATAGTTAATTACAGATGTGGTCATTATGACAACCAAGAATAGCCATCACAATCCATCACTTGTCATTTTGCATAATCATATCTGCTTATGTACAAAAGAAAACAATAACCAGGTCATAATAATACCCCAAATGATATGACTATCCCTTGTTCAACTGCAAACGCATAAACAATAACCTTAGCTTAATATTCTTGAACACAGGATTTAGCCTCATTCTACTTCCTCATAGCCCTTTAATCCTCGAATCATATATTTTGTACTTTTCCTTTCTAAGCTTGCTACACTTGATAAAGAGCTGGGCATGGTGATGCATGCCTTTAATCCCAGCACTCGGGAGGCAGAGCAGGTAGATCGCTGTGAGTGTAAGGCCAGCCTGGTCTACAAAGTGAGTCCAGTAACAACCAAGGCTTAACACACAGAGAGACCTTGTCTCGAAAAACCAAACCAAAGCAAACCAAACCTCTTCATAAAAATGAACCACATGACAGAGTCTATACTAGGCTATTTTGAGATTTCCTTTGTCAATGTAATTAATCTAAATCTCTTCACATTAGCCTCAGGTAGATTCTTTGGACAATGGCAAAAAGCAGCCACATTCTTCACCAAAATATCACAGGAATGATTTCTAGGCAACATTCTAAAATTTTTCTGTGAAACCTTTTGAGCTAGGGCCCCCACAGTTCAAATCTCCACCACCCACCATGATTCTACTAGTGTGGCCCATTAAACTCCATTTAAACCATTCCACTGCTTTCCAACTCCAAAGTGTCAAAATCCACATTCCTCCAAACAAAAATATTGTCAGGACTATCAAAGCAATACCCCAGTCCCTGGTATCAACTTCTGTCTTATTTTGAATTTTATTGCTATGAAGAGATACCATGACCAATGCAATCTTATTTAAAAAAAAACATTTAATTGGGGCTGACTTACAGTTTTAGAAGTTTAGTCCATTATTATCATGGTGAGAAGCATGGCAGCATACAGGTAGACATGGTGCTGGAAAAGCCAAGAATCCACTGTTTTGTTTTGTTTTCCCAAGGCAGGGTTTTTCTGTGTAGCCTTGGGTGTCCTGGATCTCCCTTTGTAGAGCAGGCTGGCTTCGAACTCACAATCCACCTGCCTGTGCCTCCTGAGTGCTGGGCATGTGGCAACACCGCCTAATCAGATTCTATATCTTGATCCAAAGGTAGCCAGGAGGAGGCTCTCATTCCATACTGGGTGGAACATAAGCATAGGAAACCTCAAAGCGCCCCCCACACACAGTGACACACTTTTTCCAATAAGGCCATACCTCCTAATAGTGACACTCCCTGTGTGCCAAGCATTCAAACACAGGACTCTCTGAGACCCAAACCTATTCAAACCGCCATAATGGCATAATCTCAGCGTTAATAAGAGGCACAATTTCAACTGGGTCTACTCCTGACAATTGATGTAGTTTTATTCTACCTTTTATGATTAATTTGGAAACCTTTTCTATGTATGTCTTTAGTTTTTCACTTTATGTGCTTAGAAATCCATTCCACAATACCATCTTTCTTTTGCATAATGAGCCCAGTAGGAGAACCAGTTGAAGGCAAAATATGCAAAATACAATCAAGTTTAGAATCAATTTAATCCACATACACATCTTGCAGTCTTCATTCTAATAGAGTTAACTTTTTTTTTCTTCAGCTATTATACATCTTGGACTGTTTAACTCTGAATTTCCTTGTAATATTTTAAACAAATTACTTAACTCAAGTAGTTAGTTAATCAAATTATAGGCTGCAGCCAATTAATAGCTCCCATTAATTTTTAAAAAATTTTAAGAGTTTGCTACTGATCTCTACAGCTCTGTACCTTCTGTGGTTGAATTTTTTTGTTAACTTAATTTTATAACCCAAATACTTAATATAATCTCCTCTCTGTATTTTTTCAAGAGCAATCTGTAATCCCCAGCAAGGTATAATTCTTCGTGTTTCCTTAAACATTTTCTCTAAAGTACCTACATCAGAACCAGCCAACAAAAATATCATCCATATAATGATATAAGATAGATTGAGGAAATTGCCTACGAATTATTTTTAGTGGTTGTTGCACAAAATATTGTCATAAATTTGGACAACTTAACATTCTGTTGGAAGCACCCCTCAAGGGTATCTCTTTATTCAACAACTATTATTACAAGTATGTATTGAGGAAGCAAACCTTTTCCTATCATGCTCATGCAAAGGGATGTGCAAAAGCAATCTTTTAAATCATTTAGTATCACAGGAAATTACTTAGGTAATAAAGAAAATAAACAAATTTAAGGCTGTAAACAACCCATTGGTTGAATTACTCTGTTTACTTATATCTGTTACCATACTTAATTTTCCTGATTCTTTTTTATAACAAACACATGGGAATTCCATGGGCTGGTAAACTCTTCAACATGTTGAGCTTCCAGCCGCTCCTGTAATAACTGCTCAAGTGCCTGAATTTTCCACCGTGATATGGGCTACTGCTCTGGTGACACAGATTTGTCTGACATCCATTCTAGGGATGGGGCTGTTGGTATTTCAGCAGTGGTACTTATTTGGAAAGTCAATGGTGTCCTGTGTTTGGACAATGGGCACAGGTTGTTATTGTTTTTGACCACACACATCAATACCTTCCCAAGAAGCATCTATGATATCTATGATTTCCCGCCTAATTTCATCATGAGCTGTCCCTGGAATTGCAGGAATATTAATCTGAGTAATACCTTATTGTAAAAAGATCCTTTCCCCAAAAACTTATGGATATGTCAGCCACATAAGGTCTTAACTTCCCTGTTTGCCCTTCTGGTCCCAGACATTTAACCCATTGTACACATTGTCTTATATGATAACTTCAAATTCCTAAAAACTGTAAAGTAGACATTCTAGATTCCAGGATTGTTGGGAAATGATAGTCAAACCCCTGTCTCCACCAAACCTTCTATTTCAACACAACTAACTTGCAATTTTAATTTGGGTCTCTGATGGTTAACCCATGTTTGCTGGAACACACTTTGTCCAGTACTCCCAAATCCCCCTATTCTTTCTACTGGAGCAGCTTTGCCCTTAATGTAGGGAAACAGTAACAGCTGAAAATTTTTATCCCCCGCATTAATTTGCATCTTGATTTTTACATATGTCATACTTTTAATTTCTTCCTTGCAATCCCCATCTATAATGCCTGAATACATAATAAATCTTTGGAAAGTTAATCCACTTCTTCCCAAGATCATCCCTGCTGTCTCTGAAGGCAAAGGAACATAAACTAAACACCAGTGGTTATTATTGTAACATCAAACTTTTGGGGATAGGGCAAGAGGTTTATCTGTGGTCAGATCTAAAGCTGCATTGCCTTCAGTAGTGTGCATGAGATCAGCAATACTTAGTTGTTGTTTCTCTGCCTGCTTGTTACCTCCTGGCTGACCAAAGGAAAGTGACTTGTTTTGTTTTGCTTCAGGGACTGAAGCTGTTAGGCCCCACAGTTCATTTCCTGATGGTAAGAGGTTACTTTGTATGTTCCTCCTGGACTGGCACTCATTAGTCCAATGCCACTCCTACACGCACCTACAAACCCTGGGAAACCATTTCTGAGAAGAACCCACTGCCATCAGAAAAGGCTAGTTTGCTTCTACAACTGAAAGTACCATATTTCTCAGAGTTAATACATCTGCCATTTTGAGCTCTGAGGGTTTTAGCCTTACAATGTATTTGAAAATGGCCAAATCCACTGCAATTAAATCACCGAGTATTTTGATATCTGAGACCTATAGCTATCACTTGTCCTATGATATTGGCATGATACTCATGAGAGCCAATGTCAGTTATATCTCTTATCCATTTGTCCATTGGTGCTGCTTCTGCCTGTAACAGTCTAATTACTGTTACATTTAGTATTCATATTCTTAAACACCAAGGCCTCTATCAACATCTCTTTGGCATCAGGGTCTGATATGGGTTTGTTTACAGCTGAAACCAATTTCTGTAATAAATCTGTGATGGATTCTCCAGAGTATTGTATTATCTTAGTAAGGTGCATCTTTTCCCAGGCTCCTCCACCTTATTCCAAACTCTTAAATCTTCCAAGTGACATTGTTCTATAATGCTGTCATCAAATTGAATTTGTTCTTGTAGATCAGAGTACTACCCATCAACAACCAATTGATCTTTAACAATATCTATTCCCCTTTCTCTATTTTGTTATTCTATATTTGTGGGTTTCTCCTTCTACCATTTTAACCATTGTAACTGCTGACCAGCTTCTAGCACAGCTGTTACCAAACCTTTGCATTCTTGGGGAATAATTCTATTTTGGGTAGCCCATTTACTTAATCTTAAACAAAGGGGAATACATTTAATAGAAAATAACAGCTTCTTTAAACTGCCTCAGATCTATCATTTCTATTGGATGCCATATTATCTCATTATATGATCCATGTCTTCATAGACATGTCTTTTAGGTTAGGGAAAATAGCCTTTATGATTTTATTCAGAATAGTTTCTGTGCCTTTAACCTGGGATTATTCTCCTTATTCTATTCCTATGGAATTGTAGGTTTGGTCCTTTTTTTTTTTTTTTTTAATTTTTTTTTTTGAGTGTCACAGACTTCCTGGCTGTTTCAAGTCTGATGTTCTTTAGATTTAACATTTTCTTTGACCAAGATATCAATTTCTTCTACTTGGTCTTCAATGCCTGATAGTCTCTTGTCCATCTCTTATATTGTTTGGTTCTGAGGTTGCATCTGAGGTTCCTACTTGAGTTCCTATTTTGTTTCTTGATTTCCCTCAGTTTGGGTTTTCTTTACTGATTCTATTTTTACTTTCAAGTTTTGATCTGTTTTATTCATTTCATTCCACTGATTGTTTCATAGATGAAGGGATTTATTCATTTACTACTAAGGACCTCTATTGTATTCATAAAGGCTGTTTTAAGGTCTTTTGTGCTTCAGCTATGGTGCATTCCTTGAGACCTACTGAAGTAGAGTTGCTGGGATATAGTAGAGACATATTGTTCTGGGTGTTACTGTTACTGATTTTATGTTGCTAAGTATCTGGATCTGAGATTATTGTAATTCTAGTTGATGTGTGGCTTTGTCTTTGTTGAATAGGTGCCCTTTACATTCTGTTGCCCTCTCTGGTTCTTGGGAGTGTGTGTTAACCCTGTTACCTGGTGGGAAATTTTTCTGGGCTCCTGAGAGGTGTGGCCACTGAGGGTTCTATGTAGAATGTGTTTCTAGGTATTGTGAGTAGATTCTTAGGAATGGGGATGGCATAGATAGGGGGTCCCACAGGAGGAAGGAAAGCAGGGATCTGCTTAGTACCTTGGGAATAGCAGAGAGGAATGTCTGCTACAGAGCTAGGGGTGATACTTGGTGACTGGATTTGGAGATGATTTGCAATTAACCCTACCTGCTTCCCTGGCCAGTGTGGCATATAGGTTCCCAGAGAATACCTGCTGGAGTTGGGGAAGGAATGTTGGAGGAGAAGATCTTCACGATCTTCTAGAGATGAAGGCAGAAAGGAAGGGGAGGCCATAGCAGATGACCACGGAGCTTGGGATGAGACTGTAGGATTAGATTTGGAGAAGAGGAGGAAGAGGCAAGAATCTGCAGTTAGCTTACTTGTTTTTCTGTGGCCAGCTTTGGTTACATTAGAATAGTTATGTATATACACACATTCTATCTCCAAATTGTTTCTTGTGCCACAAATCCTAAAGCATATTATCACATGGACCTTGAATACCAAGTTTCTAACTCCTGGTATAAATTTTGAAACAAATGGATGTAGGCTCAATTTCCTTAACAATTATACTTTATTATGAACGTATTAAGTGAGCGAACCTCCCTTGCAACCTGACTAGCCTAACAAGAGGGAAAAGAGATTAAAGAAAACAAAAACGAAACCTTCTGAATATCAGTTCTTAGGAATGATTCTCCTGTTGTAATCAGTAAGACTTCGGCCGACCAGCAATTACACCAAAGTTGCAACTGGAACCTGGAGCCTCAGCTGGAGCTCAAAGCCTAGAAGCCTTCCCTGGAGCTGTTCTCTCTAGGAGTGTCTCCAAGTGCAGTGATAAACAGCCAAACAATACCAAGTCCCTCAAAAGCCCAGCCTCCTGTTTTGGGCTCATATGTATATCTCCTCTCAAAGTCTGTACTAGGATGTTTTTCAGCTAGCAACAACCAAGCTCCCCCATGAAGTGGCTTGACTTCTAAGTGGATAAACATCACCTGCTCTCTTCCCCGTCCCACACTCGTGATCTCTCCTAAAAATGGATATTTCATGAATATTAAACATGAATGACAGAACACCTCATAGCTAAATTATCAAATCTATTTTGAGTTTCTGTACTCAAACTCACAATCAAAATAATTTGACTGATTTATTAAGGTTAGGTAAAAAACAGAGATTACTTTCGCTAAAAGATGGTATTCTATTAGTGTGACAGACCATTTCTCCAAATTCCTTTTTAATATAAAGTTTTGGCCTCACAGTATACATTAATGAAGTTCAAAACTTCTGGTTCATGAAAAATAGTTGAGTTATTTCCTTCTAGGAATTATTTTAGAATGCTCCCAAAGATAACTTTTTTACTTAATGTGTTTAAAACAACAATTTGAAAAAACTGGTACTAGTGATTTTTACAAATACACCATCTTAAGGCCAGCTGTTGGGGCATATGCCTTTAATCTGAGTAGGCAGATCTGAATTTGAGGGTAGCCAGGTCTATACAGACTCTGTCTCAAAAATAAAAAGCTAGAAAATTAATCTTAGCAAGTCTTTGCTGTATATACAACTCATCTAAAAGGGTAATAAAACATAAATATCTCTTTCCTTCCATAAGATTTCCTTGAAAAAGTACCCTAGAAGAGCCTAAGATTTTTATTAATTGATTAAACTTTGTGTTGTCTAACACACTGTCTGTGGATACCCTGCTGCAAATGCCCTATCAAGCTTTGTCATATAAGCTTAAACCTTAGTTTAATGATTAAAATTTTGAATGAGAAATTCCATCACTTTCTTTATAAGTCTTAAAATACTAGCTAATGTCAACTGAATACACAGAGAATGTATTTTGTACTTGACTAAGGAGCCACTTTACCATTATAACATTAAACACTGGTATTGTTCACATATTCTACCACCTTCAAATAGACAAAGGAGTGCGAAGCTGCTTGGTATTACCCTATTATCCTTCAAGTGTCTGACCGAAGGTGGTTTGTAATTCATGGTTCATAAAATAGAATAATAGTAACTGTGAATTAGGCATTTATTTTAAAAATAATCTAACAAAATATTATGTAAATAACAGGAGCTTAGAAAGGATTGGCAAGTAGCCTGCTTTGGAGTTTAGACTTCTATATTGTGATAAAATATTTATATAGCTACAATTTTAGGTCATTTAGTATATTTTTAATGCACTAGAACTACACATATCTCAAAGTATGAAAGTACAAACAAGTAAATATTTTAAAGCAGAGCCAATATTAGACTGTCTAATATTTTACAACTTGTTTAGTTTCAAACCATTATGCAAATTTCAGCAATTTTTATTCCAAAACTGTATTAATTTAAAAATACACTTTATATAATACTTTAGTAAAAACACTAGTTTCACAGACACAATTAATGTAATTATGACCCTAAAGTAAGCTCTTTTACTGCTTGTTCATAGTACACACAAGTTGTTTTTCGAGTCATGTATTTTATCTCTAACATTTGAGTCTGGAGGTTCCTGCACATAGGCATACAGCTTCTTGGCTGATACATATTTGCAAGGCTACTTTGTTATATTTTTTTCAGTTATACACAAAAACTAATAATCAGATAAAATATGTTGACAGCAGCCAGATTTCACACATCATTTTCTTCATGAGCTTTGAATAATGATGATAGTCCTCTGCGTATGTTGAGAAGTTCCTCTTCATGCTGTGACAAAAGGGAAAAAACAACTATTTGCATAAAGATACAATTCACCAGTTCCTAAGGGTCTACATGGAAGTATCTAGATGATTCTTGCACCATTAGCAATATTCCTGATATGGAAAAGTAAAAAAAAAAATAATAATTCTAGAAAAAAATGTTTTTCAATGAGGACTGGCTTAAGTAGTTTATTTGCTCAAGCTGTGTAAGCCTGGCTACAGCCTCACAATCTCTGTACCACTTAGTATTGCATGTCATTTCAATCTCACAAGTATTTTAATACTTTATATATAGATAAAGGTCACTATTAGTATATACTTAAAATTTTGAGCAAACTCTTTGACATGTGTGGTGGTTCATGCCTATAATCTGAACATTTTGGAGGCTGAGGTGGGAGTTTAGGGCTAGCCTGTGCTCAAAATCAAGAACCTGTTTTATAAAACAGAGGGAAAAGGGCACAAAAGCCAGGTAATTACATGGAAGAACACACTCAATTCATTTACCATTTCCTTAAGTAGCTTGTCTTGCAGTATTTTCATGTTTGCTTTCATTGACCGCATCTGCAAAGAGTATATTTTTCTCATGAAATTTATCAAATATCTACAACAAAAAGAGTAACCAACATCAAGGTTACAGAAAAATGTATAAAGCTATACCTCAGATGTAAAAATAGTCTCTTCGTAAACAGAGTTATAAATAAGAAAATTTTTATCCAGTGAAGTTTTCAAAACATGAAGCCTAATAAATAAAAAAGAAATAACTTATTATATATCAGTCTACATTCCATTGCTATAGTGAAGCATATATTATGTTTCAACCACAGATTTACAGACTCTATCCATCCACAGATTTACAGACTCTATCCATTAAGAAAAGCATACTAACCTCTCTTGCTCACTTCGACGATATGCCCTCATCTTCTGAATTAACTTTTCCCCGACATCCTAATTTTAAGGTAAACAAAAACCTTGTACTTTAACATGATTAAAAATTAAAACCAGGAAGTAGAATTAATGTATTTCTACTACTCTAAGTTTCAGTAAAAACTAGCTATAGGCTAAAAATACTGTCTATAACATACATTTTTCCAGATTACAAGTATTGGAAGTAAAATCTCTTAGATGTCTCCACATTAGTAAAGATATTCATTATAAACTTGTGGGCAATTTCAGAGTTCAAATACAGCTGACATAAGATACAACTATGCTTTAAATAAAGATTAGATAGCTAAATAGATAAATAGATAGATGATAGATCAATCGACCAGGCAACCTGCACTGGTCTCTCAAAGTAGAGAGCGAACAATTTTAAAAAGCTATACTTAGACTTTAAATATTTTAAGAAATATATATATATATATATATATATATATATATATTTTTTTTTTTTTTTCAGAAGCACAAACCTCAAGCTCCTTCTCGAAATCTTGTAAAGTCTCTGAGGCTTTTTCAAAATTCTCTAGCTCGTCAAGGAGAGTGATTTGAAATTCATCAATATTTTCATCTCTACTTAAAAAAAGGACAAAACAAGACTTTTAAAACTACAGAGCCCACAGCTCCCAAGTGTACAGTATGCACAGCCCACCAGACAGATTCATGCTACAGACCTGCGCCCCCGAGCTTGACAGGTCATCGTCATCAGATGTTGTTGAGTCAATTTCAATGTCTTTGTAGTAAAATCATCCATGATTTTATGTTGGGTCTGAAAAATACTTTTAACTTAAAAATTCTTTATAAAATAATAACCTAACCAAGACAGTATCTGAAAAAGTCTTTCCATAACACATAAACAACTAAGACAAACTTATAAAATTAAGAGTGCAGTTTTGTAAGGTCAACTTTTTGTAAAAATAAGTTCAGTAAGCAGTGGCTACTTGTGTTGGTCAGGATTTGAATAGAGTTCAATTTGCTATTGTCTTAAAGAATACTACATTTATGGTATTTATAAAAATTGCTATTGATTATATTTTTCTTCAAGAGCATAACTTAATAGAATTTACCATCATTCATAAAACATATTTTCAGCTACCAGAGACACATAGCAGAGTCTGTGATATTAGAGAGTCTCTTGATCTTGGAAAAATGAAGATTAAGAAATTTCAGATCTAGCCAGGCGTGGTGACGCATGCTTTTAATCCCAGCACTCGGGAGGCAGAGGCAGGTGGATCCCTGTGAGTTTGAGGCCAGCCTGGTCTACAAAGTAAGTCTAGGACAGCCAGGGCTACACAGAGAAACCCTGTCTCAAAAAACAAAAAACAAAAAAACCAATAAAAAAAATTCTGATCTTATCTTTGGATAAAAGCAAAAGGTTATCTAGAGATAAGTTTAATAACATGTTAACTGTACTTATCATTGCTCAATGGAGAATTAATCATTAGTTCAAATAAAGACATAAGAGAATGTGATTTCTACCTATTACCAAATGGTAAAAACTGATTTTAGGATGTACTTTGAATACATCATCTCAGTGGATCCTCAGAAACTAAGGACACAGTACAGATCTGGTAAACAAAACAAAACAAAACAAAACAAAACTTTGGGAGTATAAAATACTATATTATATGCTAATCCCTACCAATAACAACCTCTGTGAGATTAAGTTAAAATATCTAAAGAAGAGGATGAAGAGATAACTACCCACCAAGTGTTTCCTCATGTAAGCATGAAGACCCTAGTTCAGATCCCCAGCACCCACATAAAAAGCTAGGTACTGAGACATGTACTTGTAAAGCTAGCTCTGGGCAGACGGAAACAGGATTATCTGGAGCTTGCTGGCCACCAGACAATATAGCTCAATAGACAAATTATATCTTCTCCCCTGGCCCAACCCCTGCCAAAAAAATAAGGTGAAAATAATAGAAGACACCTAACATAGACCTCTGGCCTTCACCAGCACATATCTATGAACATGCACTTGCAAAATGTGTGCAGGAACATCTCATTCACATACAAACCCCCCAACCAAAAGTAAAAATCCCTAAACATGAGGCCTGGTCAAAATGTTGAAGTACAAAGACAAACTAAAAAGAAGAGAAAGAATTAGGAATATATTTGTATCTATATCTATATCTAAACATATAGATTTAGATACAGATTTTAGAAGTGAGAGGTATCTTTTATCTGACAACCATTCCAATTAATCATGTAGATTCATGAATGGGTATTGTTGTGGCCAACGATCAGACAAGCCATCTACCAGAAAACACTAGTGTGTTACCATGGTATTGTGTGTAACTTAGGAGGTAACTCACATCATTTTTCCTTTTATAGTCTGAGCTGATGTTATCATAAAACATTCCAACACCTGTTTCCTCCTCTTGCCTGTCTTCAGGAATAGAAACATCTGGTGTTGATGAAGCTGTCATTTCAGACACTAGAAAATGAAAACAATGAGCTAACATTAAAGTATGCATTACCACAAAGTTTATTAGACTGAGGATAAGAAAGTTCTTCATATTCTATGTGTTTATACCCAAAACAAAGTCTTTTTTTGTTTTTATTAAAAGTGAAATCTGTATTTGTCATAGAACCTTTTGATAGGGCTACTGAGACACAAACAACAACTAAGGTGCAACTAAGTGCAATTTGGTACTTTTAAATTTGATCCATTAATACAGAAGTAGCCAGGGCATAGGCAGATGGATCTCTGAGCTCAAGGCCAGCCTGGTCCACAGAGTAAGTTCCAGGACATCCAGGTCTACACAGAGAGACCCCGTGTAAAACAACAACACAAAAAAAGCAGAAGTACCTGAAGAGCATTTAGTGGCAAACTAATACTTCAAATAATTTAAATTTCAGTAAAATTTAAATGTAAGACATGAAAAAATGATGAGGGAAATCTCTGAGTATTTAAGGCCCATGCTACAACTTTTACAGAAAGTCAAATTTGTGATAAAAGTCCCTACCCATCTTGGACTCACCCAAAGCTGTTTTTACAAAGAACTGTTTTGTTGAAGTTATTTAAATTCAAGGAAGCTGCCATGGAATTAACTGCAGTTTAATAGGCTTTTATCTGCTTACTTTTGTAGGTGTGTTGATCCGAATCCTTCCTTCCACATAGTTTTTTGGAAAGCAAATGTTCTCTTTCATCTGCCTCTTCCAATTCTGCTTCATTGGAATTACCGAGATCATCATCTTCTAGGTACATCCGCCTTTTACAACTACGATGACTGGGACCTTAAGAAACAGTTAAAAATAATAGTGATTCAGTTCTGATTCAATGTATCTACTACTTTATTGCTTTAGTTGAAAAGCTTTAAATTATGTTAAAGTACACATACTTTATATTTTTTATAACAAAGCTGAATAATGATATGACTTGAAATGTAGAATTCATTTAGGTGTATTAAGTACTTTAAAAGCAAGGCTGTGGCTACAAAGATGGCTTAATAGTTGAGAGTACATGTTGCTCTAGCAGAGGACCCAGGCTCAGTTTCCAGCATCCACAGAGGCTCACAACTGTCTCTAGCTCCAGTTCCCTCTTCTGGCCTCCATGAACATTGCATATACATGCCCACATATACATACCCACAGGGAACACACATTTTTTAAAAGTAATTTTTGCTTATTTGTTTGTTTTTTGAGACAGGGTTTCTCTGTGTAGCCCTGGCTTCCTGGTCCTTACTCTGTGGACCAGGCAGGCCTTGAACTCAGAGATCTACCTGCCTCTGCCTCCTGAATACTGGAATTAAAGGTGTTTGCCACCACCACCCAGCTAAAGTAATCTTGAGAAAGCAAGACTCTGTCTACAAACCTGATGCATGAGTATTGTCACTGCACATGTCAAACCATATTTTCTCTATTCTTTCACTAGACAATGATAATGGAGATGCTTCATGACTTTCCTAAAATAAATATTAGAAATTAGAAGAAAAGCACTATAAACACTTAGATTCATCTTTATCTTTGACTATTATTCTTTAAACTCCCAAGCCAAGAAATTTCAGATGTTTTCAAATTCTTTTTCATAGCATCTTCTATCTATCCATTCATCTTAAAGACTACTGAAAATAAATCTTTATGATAAATTAACATCAACATCATGCTAATAGTTTTTACCTGACATTTTGAACATTTTTTATTTTTAATTTCTCCCCGAGGGAGTCACAAAAATTTTCGTGTAAAGTGAAATTTTTTACATTTAAACTTGTGTTTTTGTATCTGAACACAGCTTTGTAAAATCGGTAACTTTTAATGAATTATTATTCTTTCTTTAATCTGTGTGTTCTTCTAGCCACTTAAGAGTAGATTAAATCCACCCATGATACTTTCTTTTCATCTTCTATATTAAACAGGTAACACATTTTTACTGATCTAATACTGGACTTTTATGCTAACAAAAAGTTCCACCAGTCAAATTTCCATGTAATCATGAAACTAGAAAGTCTTATAAATATGTAAACTCAGGAACTTTGCACCTACAGCCACACTATTTTAAGATCTTCTTGTGCTCACTTGAAAAGTTTCAACTTTCCCCATGCCTAAACAATTCTACACATTAGAAATCAGATTCTCCAGTTACAGAGACTGAAAAATACTTGGTATTATAATTCCCACAGAAGATTAGCAATTTGAATTAGCATATTACCTCTTTCTTGTTTTGCATATGGTTGTCATCACTATCTGGAAATTCAGTTTCCAGAAAATGTTTCTCTGAACTGTTACTGCTTACATCTGAATAGCTGTTACAATGTTGAGTTCTTTGATAATTTATCTCTGAATTTGTACTTTTTCTATTCGTAATGGAATTATTCTTGGTTGGAGTGTGTCTGGGCTATGAATGAATAAGACATACAGAAATCCAAAGGAAGTTAGATAACTGCTTAACCAGAAAAAGTTGAATGAAACAATTGGAAGCAAACAACTTAAAATTTTAGAGAATTAACTCATTGCTAAAATTTAGCACCCACTTAAATTTAACATTAATTAGTTCAATGACAAGTGCCTAACGTTTGCTAGTACAGCTTCTAACTGTCAGAGGTCCAATCACTTTAAGAAGAAAAAGAACACAAAAGCACAAGAACTGGTCATCAAATGAAAATACTATAATACTTTATATAATTGTTTCTAATGAAAAAGACTATGACAATCTGAGAAATTATAGAATTCAACAAGATGACTCAAAATACCAAAAATCACTATATTTTAAAATACAAGAAGAAAACATTCACTTCTTGGCTTTTTGTTAAGATAAAGTACAAAACCAAAAGCCTTTAAAATCCCAGAAATGCAAACTTTGTGTGTGTGTGTGTGTGTGTGTGTGTGACACCCAGCAAATGTGTTTTAAACTTTACTGCTTTAGTTTTAAAGCAGTATAGTATTAGCACTAATAGCCAGACTCATATGATCAAAAAGACTAAGCCTGAGTCAGTTAATGAAAACATTGTAATTGGAAAATTTTCACTATTCATAGGAAATCCTGGAGACTGAAACCTAAAAGTTTAAATAAAAAAATAACATTTTCACATTAAAGGACAATAAATTAAGGAAGAATTAGGTCTTCCTATTGTATCTCAGATTGGCCTTGATATTTCCGTTTGCCTGTCTTCACCTCTTGAGTGCTGAGACTACAGGTATGTATCAAACATACCCACTAGAGTCTTTATTTCATCATTTGTCATCAAGTGACAGAAGGCTATGCAACTAACACAGGAATGATACACAAACCTATGTTAACAACTCCTGTAAAGGCTGATGTAGTGGTGCACACCTTTAATGCCAGCACTTGGGAGGCAGAGGTGGGTATATTTCTGAGTTTGAGGCCAGCCTGGTCTATAGAGTGAGTTTCAGGACAGCTAGAGCTACATAGTGAGACCCTCTCTCAAACCCTGACCCCCCAAGAAAACTTCCTGCAATCTTTTAAGCTAAATCAACATTCCATGTACAAGTTAGAAAACATAAATGGGACTAAAGATGTAGCTCAGTGGAGAATGCTTATCTAGTATGTACAAAGTACTGGATTCAAAACCTAGTGACACAAAACCAAAAACAAACAATTAATAAAGTGGCTCAAAATTAAAATATTTATCCATGTAGTGAATCATGAAAAGCCAAAGACAGATAGAAACATCAGATAGAATTCATCTGAAATTATGGAAAAGGAACACAGTCACTGCGCCAGTTCTCAGCAAGTGTGTCACAAACTAAAGTTCCATATGGAATAGAAGGCATCATGAGAGGCGATGAAGGTAGTTACAATGACCAAATGTGCAGACACTTGTAAAGTGACACATAAAGTTTTAAAGGATGTAGGAAAACACATGATAAAGTTGAATAGGATACTAGCTGGCATGTTGTGATCTGTAGAGAAGTGAGCCTTGCAAAGGAGAGGGCTGATGAGGTAGACCATCGCTTAAACCTCCCACATCTGCTTTAAAAAGCATAGCACTACTCTGAACTGTTTGACATATCAAAGTTTAACATAAGATTTTGTTTGCATCTCAATGGTTATCCCATCCCTTGTATCCTCCCATTCTTCCCTCCCTCCCATTTTCCCCTTATTCCCCTCCCCTATGACTGTTCCTGAGGGGGATTACCTCCCCCTGTATATGTTCATAGGGTATCAAGTCTCTTCTTGGTAACCTGTTGTCCTTCCTCTGAGTGCCACCAGGTCTCCCCCTCCAGGGGACATGGTCAAAGGTGAGGCACCAGAGTATGTGAGAAAGTAATATCCCACTCTCCACTCTACTGTGGAGAGTGTTCTGTCCATTGTCTAGATCTGGGTAGGGGTTAAAGGAGAAAAAAAAGAAAAAAAAAAGATTTTGTTTGCAAAGTATCCCCCCTGTGAAGACTACTGGTTTGAAATAAAAGGGCCTTAACACCATCTAGAAATAAATCCAATGAAATAAAAACACTTGGCTAAAAGTGGTAGGTCAGACGGCACATTATATCTGCAGTTTCAGGTCTCTGGCACAGGTGTATTAAATAGCTACTGTACTTTCCCTCCAGTGCTGGTACTGTATTCTAGGTCCTCATGCATGCTAGTGTTCTAAGTGACACCTTCAAGCCCTAAACAGTCATTAATAGCAATTCATTATAAGCAATGTTTAGTGCCTATGAGTTTTAAGCTTCCTTATATAACTAAACACGTGAGCAATTTGGCTTTCAGCTACATTCTTTTCAATTTTGTTAACTTATGATTTTAATAGCTAAAACTTATTAAAGCTTATAAACACTGAAAAACAAATATTCAATACATATTTAATAAACATTATACACAAGTGACTTACCCGTGACTTATCAGGTACATATGATAAAATAAAATTATATTCTTACCAAAGAGGGCAGTCCTGAAACAGGTGAGCAACCCTTTTTCACACATCGTGCACTTGTCTCACTGATTTTAGGTGATTTCTCCTGATCATTAATTCTGTTGTTAACATTTAAGGATTCAGATGATGCAGTTTTTGGATAAGGTGAAAGAGATTTTGTGATGTAGTCAAAATCCTGAGTAAAATCCCTTTCTGTTATTTTCTCTGTACCTAGATTCCCCACAAACACAAACATACAGAACAGTGTTATTGTGTGTGCTTGCTCTAGAAAGGGAGAGCATGATAGATTTAATAATTTTTCAAATCCTCAAGGGTTAGGTATATTTTTAAAAGATAACTGTGTTTGAAATACTAAAACTTCAAAAAAAATGCCCAATTGACAATTTAAGAACTTTCAAATTTAAACAAAGATATTTATGAGATGAAATATAATGATCAACTTTGGTGTTATCTTAAATATGTTAACATTATAGTAACTTTTATTATAAATAAAGAAGTGTTTTACAAAATCAGTTTGTCCAAGTTGCTCTCTAAAAATTAGGACAGTAAGGCTGGGGTAGATAGCTCAGTCAGTAAAGTTCTTGCTGCATAAACTCATGAGGACCTGAGTTCATGTCCTGAAGAAAAAAAAAAAAAGCCAGGCATGGTGAAGCATGCCTGAACTCTTAGAGCTTGGGAGATGAATCTGTGAAGCTCACTAGCCAGCTAGTTATTTTATCTAATGAGACCAAGTACGAATGGGACCCACTTTCTTAAAAAGTTGGGGGAAGATGACTCACTAGGAACAGCATTCCACATGCATATATACATATACATGCATAAATGCACTAAAATTTATTTTTAAAAATCACACAAGTTTTACTATAAATCAATTAGTAGTTTTCAGCTCAATCAAGGTATGTGCATTTGTCTTACCTTACATATTGTGACAATGATTCTGACCATTGTAAAAATAAAAGGATCTTAGACTTTAGGTGAAACAAATACATTAAATTTTGTATTTAGCTAAAATGATTCTTATTTGGCATTGCTTTAAAATAGCCTCACAGAAATTTGGTTTTTGTAACTGGAAAACATATATAGTCAAAGCTCTAAGAATATATATTTTCATTACCAATTATTTTAAAGCAAAGTACATATTGTTTCTGAAGTTAATTTACTGAATCTACTATGAGTTCACAGAATCATCACAATATTCCTTAGTCTTTCGTCAATGAATTGTATAAAAATGTCCCATATATGTTATCAAATAAATATTTGAGCTTAAATACATCTTCATATTTGTAGATTATGAATATTAAGTATTTCCACATTGAATAATTTGTTCTTTAACATCCTAACATGAAAACCTTGGATATTCATTCTATTATGTTCTCAAGGTGGAAAAAAGTATTAGCACTGACTGGTTTAAAATGACCTTTTAGCAACCGAGCTCAAATTTCACAAAATTAGTCTTTAAATATTTTTTGAAGGAGAAAAGGACTTGGAGGTAACAGGAGCTTCACAAGAAGACCAAAAAAGCCAACTAACCAGGGCCCAGAGGGGCCTGCTGAGACTGAAGCACCAACCAAGAACCATGCATGGACTGGACCTAGGGCCCCTATACAGATGTAGCTGATGGGCAGCTAGGGCTTCATGTGGGCCCCAAGTAAGGGGCATGGGGGCTCTCTCTGACATGGACTCTCTTACCAGCTTTTCAATTACCTTCTGCTGGTGAGACTGCCTTTCCAGGCCATAGGGGAAAAGGAATAGCTGATGAGCTGCTGGGGAATGGGAAAGGGGGCGCCCCTTTTTTGATGAATATGGGAAGGGGATAGAGGAGAGGAGGCCAGGGGAGGTGGGGACTGGGAGGTGAGGGATAGGGCTATGACCGGGTGTAAAGTGAATGTCTGAATGAATGAATGAATGAATGAATAAATAAATAAATAAATAAATAAATAAATAAATTTGTTAACTCTTGTAGTAAAATGCAAGAGAAATGAATACTGACATCTCATCACTTCCACAGATGATGGACTCCCAGACACAGATGCAGAAGATATATAAATACTGTCTTCTTTCCCGCCTCTGAGCTTAGATGAGTTTTTCTGTTTTTCTGATGGCTGTTCTGTTGGTATTTTTGTATTGAAGACTTTCTTTTGTTTCTTGGTTTGGGCTCTGGAATGGATATTCTCCTCCTAAACATACCAGTAACTTTAAATTATGCTCAAATACACTCACACAACTGGATACATAAGTTACACTACAAAATTTGTTGACTCATTACTATACAAGACCACAACAAAAGCTTAGATATTAGCAAAAATATGAGACATATTGATTTCATAGTCTATAATAGTCTACAAATAGGATGTGAGGGTTCAAATGAAGATTGTATCCAATTTAGAGAAAACAGAATTCCTAAATTTCATGGTGCTTGAGACACTAAGAAGTCTGTGTACCAAGATGGTGAAGTAGAGATATACATGAATAAGACTGTGGATCAGACCAAAAGGACTAGAGAAACTCAGGCTTTTGTTGGAGTAACAAGTAATAGAGAATTTGTTACAGTTCTGGGTAAACACTAGGAAAAGATCTTGAAAAAGCATTTTCATTCTTTAAATATCAGACAAAGACAGTTTTCAGGATTTTTTTGTTACTCTCATTGTTTTTTATTTTTATTTTTAGAATGGATAAGATGAATGGCTTAGAAAGACATATTTGATGATGGGTATGGTAACATTAAAGCAAGAAGTAACAGAAAATACGGTGATTGTTGTTAGGTCCTAGGGAAACTTCAATTCTTCAAATTCTGAGGGTTAGACAAAAGCCAGCATTCCTCAGGAAGCCTGTTCCTTTCTACCAAAGGATCCAAGTTCCTTATCTCTGAAGCAAAGAGACAAAGGGCTCTGTATGGTACCTACTAGCACGCTGGTCTTTCAAGGTCCCTCAGTGTCACAAGTACCTGTTATACATTTCAGAGTCCATGCTGGCTCCTGGCTTCCCATTCTTAAAACACTACTACTTCAGCTATGTCCTTTCTCTGTTTTGTCTTCCTCTCTTAGTCTTCTCTTTTGCCCCCCTCTCTTGGTCTTCTTTGCCCTCACACACACAATTTTTCTTTATTTCATTCCTCCTACCTCCTTCTCAGGGTCAAGTCCACTCTGCTGGCTTTGTTCAGCGTAATGCCTTCCCCCCGTGCTCTGGACTCTTCCAGATGCAGCTGGCTATACTCTCCCTTCACATTTAAAATAACAACCTTCCACTTAACCATACTTTGGAGTGGTCATGCTAATCAGTTTATATATTTCATTCTGAAACTCTCACTTTATCCAATTTAAAGTATTTCAGGCAAGGGATAACAGGAACACAAACAAACAAGAGGAAATGGTGCTTTAATGGGTTAAGGTCAACATGGCTGTGGTTGATCTGGAGCTACAAAGGATTTAAATATTAATTGCTTGATCCCTCCCTCCCCAGATCTTTACTGTTTTACAAGCAAATATGCACACATCCAAACTGATGCTGTGTAAACTCTGCTCCCCAAATGATCCCTGATTGGCTAATAAATAAAGTTGCCTCCAGCCTGGACTGGGCAGAGAAGTAGGTGAAACTAAGGTTCAGGGGTTGGGGTTGCAGGAGAAAGGAGAAGAGAGGAGCAGGTCGCCATGGGTTAGAAGCATGAACTAGAAGCACATGGCTAGGGTGAGCTTGCTCTGAGGATTGGCATGATGGATAGAAGCAGCCCTAATAAAAAACATGTGCAAATATTTATGGGGATTTTGGCTGGGAAATAGACAAGATAGCTTAGGGGGTTAAGATCTGCCCAGCCCTAGTGTTCAAGCCATAAAAAAAAAAACCTAACAGGTGTCTGTGTCTTTTATTTCTATCACAGAGGGTTAATAATCATATGAATCAATATTATTAATAATCATTCTATACGGTATAGTAGTCAAATACCTATCTTTAGCACCAGGCTCGATTTCTCTCTACCACTTCCTAGCTATGTGAATTTCTCTTTCTTTAGCCTTAGATTCTTACTTAAGATTAAGATGACAGTATTCACAGTAACTAACCATCTATCTACACATCAAATTTTAAGGTAAATTTGTAAATTGCTTAAAACTTGCAACATGCTTTCTATAAGCATATATAAAATATTTAGTGTAATAAAACTAAATTTAGAGAGTATCAGTCTTAACTGTATTTATTTACCTTTGCTGGCAATTTATCTTTAAATAAATATGAAACATTTTTTTCACTCTCTGATTCTGATTCTGAAGTTGAGAGATCTTTGTAATTTTTTTTTGCTTTTGCTGCTCTTCGTGGAAGTCTGGTTCTCCCATTTTCAACTATTTCATAACCCCCTTTAGCAATGCTTTTATTGAGGACCTTAGGAGAAAATTTCCTGAATTATAATAAAATTAGTAATAGAATTATCAGAGATATAAGCTATTTGCTATAAAAATGGCACATGGCAACTATATACATAATATATGTAGAAATGAAATGAAATGATTCTTGACTGGAATAATTTAAGTGGTTGAATTTTATGTTACCATTCTTGTCATCTGTCATTGTCTTATTCCTGTCATGCAGTCTCTAAGAGTACATATAATCTTCAAACTAAAGTGCGTGCATGCGCACCTAGAGTCAGAATTAAACAGACTCAAAGTGCAGACACTTATTAAAAATAGAATGTGAGAGAAAATAACACAAAGGCAGGATAAAGGATCACCTATGGAAATTAGTAAGAAAATGAAGGCCTGACATCTATTGTTATAATAAACATTAAAGAGGTTACCATTGTGGATCTTGGTGGTCTTTTTTCCATGGATGACCCTGCAATTAAGGAAAATAAGAATTTCAACCATTTCCATAACATTTCTGCAAGTATAAATGTAAAATTATAAAATAACAAGACACTTTGTACTTATAGGCATTTAATAACCTTCCCCCCTTCATGTGACTTTAAGACATCTTGACACAGGGACCCTTACTCTCAGCTTTTTTGCTGGAGAATGTGGTCTTCAGAATGGCCAGGCTACTTTGGGATATTCCCTTTCACTACACTTTGTAGCAGCTAGACTAGACTACACTGTGATGGGAAATATATCTTTAGACTCATTCAAAACCTTTAGTGTTTGAAAGGACACCTTATTATCCAGTGCTTATTATGTGGGGAATTGCCTGCATTACATATTATCAAACTTTTAAAGCATATTATCCATGAATCTACCTTGAGCTCTAGGAGCCTCTGGGTAATGGTGAATCTACATATTCGCTTTACTGTCCTCTAAAAATCTCTATGCTAATTACTTTGCTGAAATATGTTCTCATTTACTTGCTTAAAATTTTTTACTTTAGATGTGTGTTTTTAGTTTGACACCAAGTCTCATAACACAGTATCACATATGGCTGTATGACAGCCTGTGATTTGCTTTACTCTGTACATCACTTTCCTAGGACTTAGCCACATTACTAATAATAGCTTTAGTCCCATTGGCTTCTTGCTTTTCAGTACAATGTATGCTATCCTTTTACATTTCTTTGAGAGGTAAAAATGAGATTATCAAAGCCAGGGCAGCAATGCTTATTTACAAGAAGAGTCCTCTAAAATAGTCAATAAACCAGTTCATACACATTTCCTTATCATCCAACCATTTCAACAAAATAGTGGTAATAGGAGATTTTTGTATTTATTGATTGCAGTATTTTAATCCTCTATCCCCACACTGAGATTCCTAATATTCATGTTAAATATGTATCTTCCACAGTAGCCTCTAAGATAGCATTTGCATCTTATATTTCTTAAACACACTGCTTCAAAAATCCAATTTGAACCCGATCTAGCCTTGTCTTTTACTATTTTGTGACAAATATAACATATTCTAACTACACCAAATCTTTACTTCCTGACCATACTGCACTATTTCACATGTGTCTTACATATAATTCTGTTTCTTAGACTCTTACCTTTTTGAAACATTCATCTAACATTTTTAAACACACACCAAAATTCACATATATTTTAAGTTCTTTCTAAGCTAACCTCTCTTAACAAATCACAACTAGCCATTTTTATCTTGAAATAAAAGCTAATTACATTAAAATAAAACTAAGTTTAATCCACAAGCCCAGGGCTATCTTGTCTTCTTTGAAAAGTGAGATAAAGTCTGCTAACAAGTCTTGATATTGAGGCTCAGTCATGACAACAGTAATTTTCTTTAGTCAAAACTTGTAAAGTCTAACTATATTAAACTCACTATCACAAAGAGAACTCAGTAGCCACATTTTAGAAGGTACTTCACAGATGGCTGATGAGGTAGCCTCTACAGAAAGACAGTGTTCCCTTTTTATGTACATATATATATATATATATATATATATATATATATATATATATATATTCAACTATATAAATTCCTAAAAAGTGTATTCAGATAAGGCAAAGAAATGAAGATACAGAAACACACAGAGCAGTAAAGAGATATGTCAGGATCCAAATCTAGATATTTAAGAATGTTGTTCACAAACATTTTATAGATTTATAGTAACTGTTAGCTAACTGAGTAATAGTGATCCATGGATAAATAAGCAATGATAATATCATGAACCAGGAATTATAGTAAGTCATATTTTGTGTGTAACTGGAGTCTTACTAAAATGAAAATTTAAGAGGCTTGGACAATATCTTGGTAAAGTGTTTTTCACTCAAGCATGAAGACCTGAATTTAGATCTCCACCAACCAATGTAAAAAGCCAGTCAAGGCAGTGTACAATTTTAATCAGAACACAGGGAGACCAGCACACAGGAGAGTCCCTGCATCTTGCTAGCCAGTCTTTCAGCCTGGCTGATTGGCAAGCTTCAAGCTGAGAAATCCTTTCTCAAAAAATATGGTAGAGAACAACTGAAGAAGACAGCTAGCATGTACTTCCTGCCCCTTCCCACCTTCCAATCTCCTCTCTTCTCTTACCTATACTATTCATCCTGCAACACAAATATAACCATATTAGCAAAATAACGGAACAACTGGTTTTTCTGTCCTATATATAAGGGCCTGTTACTAACAGTATAAATGACAGAAAGAGGAATAAATAAGCAAGAATATGTAACAAACCTAGGATTATCAAGTTATTACATATATCAATAGAGCATTTTATATAACTGAAGTAATAAAATTATTTGTAACATTTCTCTAAAAGGTAATTTCTTACTTGATTTTCTACTTCTATATTTCTTCTTGTTTTTATTTCTACTATAATCCATTAGTTTTTTTGATTTTGGCTCTCTTAGCCAGCTAATGTCAGTCTTGCTGTCATCATAGCCATATTCTGTTTCAGTGTCACTAAAGAGGGTTTTCTTTTCATGGTTTAATACCTATAGAAAGAAAATCCACAAATATATCTTAGTACATGTCATACACAGTAAGGTAAGCTCCTACATACCCCAAATAATAAACTAAATGTTGATGGGGATTTGCCAATTTTTTATTGTTGTTTGTTCACTGAGGCCTGGTGTGGATTCAAACACAGGGACTTTTATAATGCTAGGCAAAAGTTATACCAATGTGGTACATCCTTAGGTATAATCTGTCTTTTTTCAGCATTCTATGATTTATCAGAATTTATTTGTCATATTGTCCATGGTTAGTCAGAGAAATGCTGCAGCAAACAAAATCAATGCTGAATTAACTAAAGACCTCATTTCCACAACGATCATTTATACAAAGAGAATGCTCGGCACAGCCCAAGATAGCAGTCTTGGTTTTCTTCATATTGAAGACTTGTCCTAAGTCACTTACACTCCCATGCATGAGAAAACAGATCATAACATTCTAAAACTCTCAGAAAGCCTCCACACACATTTGTCATAGGATTGTCTTTGTCATTATTCTCAATCATGATTTTCAGAGTGCCATTTTCCCAGGCCCTAAACTTGAAGGCACAGATCAGGCCATTCTCCAAAGTAGTTTAGAGCACTTTTTGGTAACTGTTCACTAACTTGGAATTTCCTCATTTTATTCCCAGTTAAAGAAGCACAGGCCTTGAGTAGGGCCTAGTGGTGCCCACTTTTAATCCCAGCATTCAGGAGGCAGAGGCAGGCAGATCTCTGTGAGTTTGAGGCTAGCCTGGTCTACAAAGTGAGTCCCGGACAGCCAAGGCTACATACAGAGAAACTCTGTCTCAAAAAACAAAAAGCAAACAAATAAAAAAAATAAAAAAGAACAAAAACAAACAAAAAACCAAAACCAAAAACCTGAAAAAAAAGAGAACAAAAACAAACAAAAAACCAAAACCAACCCCCCCCCAAAAAAGCAGCAGCACAGGTCTCATTATATGTCCATGTATACTTATAAACAATATCAGTTTGTGGGAAGGTTGAAGACTGAATGATCTGTTAGAAAATCATCAAGACATTGCTGCTTACTTCTAACTCTATTTTATCTGTTTCTTTTTGTATCTTTCTCGCTGTTATGAAAAATCATATAAGTCACCCTTTTTTGAACCAGCATGGCTTCCATCTTCGGGTTCCTCTTTTATTTTGTCCTTTTCCAGTGCTTCCACACTCACTCTTATCAAGTGCATTCATACTAGTTTGGTTAGATATCAACAAGTGAAGACAAATTTGGATGCCTAGTACTTGTTGATGGGCTAAATATTCTTGTCAGTTGGTTTGAAAACATAAAAAGTATGCAGATTTAGATAGAAAGCCAGTCTGATTTTCTTTAGTTTGGCTTTTCTAGTATATAGGTTTTGTAGGTGGAACAGTGGGACTGAGGACTAAGTCTTTATTAACACTTGGAGTAGCTCAATCTTACTGGGCTAGAAGCAGAGGTTTTCTGCTACTGAGAATCCAGACTCAAGCCTTTCAATGCTATTTTTCATTATAACCAATACCCTTTGTGCTCTAGATTCATGACTTGCAAGATATTCTCAAACATCTACAAATGGGGATAAATTCTGATTTGTTTTTTGCTAATATTCAGGATTTAATGTGGAACACCCTTAGCCTCAAATCCACAATCTCCTTTGTTTCCTTTCCTCCAGTGTATTGGGGATATTGTTTTTGTTTTGTCCATGCATTCTTTGAGCTTTTTCTAGAATGGAAACTGCTATGATAGTTTAAATGCCATTATACTATTCTATTCTATATTTTCAGTGTCATCTCTGCTCATGTGTACACCAATACATTTGTTAACCTCTCAAAATGACCTTCACAAGGGCATCCAATAGCAGAGTCAAAGCTATCTGAAGAGTTGTCATCAACAACTCATATCTTGATTTTACGTCCATGATTGTTTCTTAAAAATCTCAACTTCTTTGACAGTGGGAAGTTAAACAGATGAAGCAGGAGCACACTGAATGCTAGTTTTACATCTAGTCTAACCTCACAGCAAGTCCTAATTTCAACAATATTGCACAGGTAGAATGTTTAAATCCCTATAATCCTTGTATTATTCCTGGTTTTAGTTTTTATTTTGTATTCCCTGAAATACAGTAAAGATCCTTAGCCCAAGACAATTTGACAGAGCTACTCCTATTTCAGTTTTAAACTTTTCATATGGATATCTCCAGAATTAGCTATTTCCTTGGACTGAAGAGCAAAGCTCACTCCATTATTCCATGTAAATGTAATGTTGTACTTATCCACTTCAGATGAAATATCCAATTTATGAGCCAAAACACAGTAATAAAAATTCACATATGAAGGTAAACTGTTTTGCCTGCATACATGTAAGTGGAACTGGAATTACCCATGTTTGTAAGCTATAAAGTAGGTGCTGGGAAGTGAACTTGGGTCCTCTGGAAGAGTAATGAGTGCACTCTCAACTTCTGAGCCATCCCCCACCCACATCCCCTGAAAGTTATTTTTAAATACCAGCATGTATCTTATTTTCTAGTCCAATAATCTCCAGTATTAAAATATTTAAAAAGAAATGCTCTTTTAAAGATGAATTTTTATTTGTGTATGTGTCATGTGTGGTGTGAATTTGTGTATGTGTCATGTGGTGTGTGTGTGTGTGTGTGTGTGTGTGTATGTGTCTATGTGTGTTAAGCCACATGTATGTAGGTATCTGCTGGGTCCAGAAGAGGCTATCAGTTCCTATGGAACTAGTTATAGATGGTTTGTGAGCAGCCCAACATGGGTGCTAGGAACCAAACTCAAAACATCTAAAGCATACCAAGGACTCTTAACATGGAGTTGAGCTCTCTCTAGCACAAGAAATTGTGGTTTTAACCGGCAAACTACATGCTGTGACTTACTCCTTTATCTTTTGTTCTGAGAGAAGGGTCCTGTTCGTCATGATTGCTTACGCCTGATCTTGAGGAACAAAAACACACATTCATTTTAAATATATATCACATTTGTTTTCTTCTGAAAAAGCACAGTGGAAAATTCCTTCTATAAGTTTTCAGATTTAACTCTTAACTAGCTATAGCATTAGCTATGTTACTATGGCCAGATTATTTATCTTTGCTAACATCAGTTTTTAAAAATGAGTTTAAATAAAAGACTGATTTTCAATTCTATGATTAAAGTCATAATATTCAAGTTATCAATTTTTTACATATTAAATTTAGAAATAAGTGCTGAAGTAACAATCCCAGCAAGAGTAATCATGGCAGTAAGAGTTTAATCCTTTTATATGTAAAAAAACTCAGATTAGGGGAGATTGTTATTTAAAAGAAAGTGAATAGAGTTAAACCGAATGTGATATATAGAATTAGAGTTGTGAAAATAAAACCTACAATTTTATTGAATCATCCATACTGGCTTCTCTAGTTGTAGCTTGAAATTCTTGTATCTAAATGGAAAATAAACAGAAACAAAGAAAAAAGACTTATGTCAAAAATAAGGGAAATGAAAAGGAAAAAATGAACATATAAAACTACCAAGAAGAGACTTGATACCCTATGAGCATATACAGAGGGAGGAGGTCCCCCTCAGTCAGTCATAGGGGAGGGGGAAAGCGGGAGGGAGGGAGGAATGGGAGGATACACAGGAGGGGATAATGATTGAGATGTAATATGAATAAGTTAATAAAATATTAAAAAAATAAAAATCTAGTTTCTCTTTCTTACTTCTGAGGATAAGAATTGTTTATTAAACCCGGCTTTCTGAAGTATTTGCTGTTTAAAGGTAAACCAAATTCAGTAAAAGTAGACTGAGAGCAAAACAAGTTAAAGTGTATTTATCACAGTAAAGACCAGTGTTTTTATTGTGACAATATGTTATAGTAAAAATCTCTTACTGTCTCAGAGACAAGTAACTTTTGTTGGACCTCACTGCTATAGTTAATAATATATGTTGAGGTCACTTAAGACTGCTAGCCTACAGTTCACTCAACCTGTTTGTTTTACCTGCCTTTAAGAAAACAATATAGCTGAGTGTGGTGGCGCACGCCTGTAATCCCAATACTCCGGAGGCAGAGGCAGGTGGATAACTATGAGTTCAGGCCAGCCTGGTCTACATAGTGAATCCAGGACAGCCAAGGCTACACAAAGAAACTCTGTCTCAAAAAACTAAAAGCCAAAAAGAAAGAAAGAAAAAGAAAACAATGTAACAACCAACCTTACTTGCCTTAGATTTCCCATGTAATCATCTTTTACAATAAGCTAATACATATCTAAAATCTTAAATTATGTATTCTTCCATGCTCCTGACTCAATAAGTGCAGGAGTACTCGAATAATCATTTGCTATAGACAGCAAAATAGAGATTGAAAGTAATCCCATAAAATGAAAATCCACCATAAACACTGAACACAATATTTGGCTATTTCTTGATAAAAGTGACTCCAAATATTTCTGGAGTCAGTTGGAGTCAGTGACTTAATTCCTCGTCCAATTCTGTTACAGATTTCTATAAAGTAACCCTCACCCCTTTCCTTTGTGACACTTTCTATGCTGTTCAATAAACACAGACACACCCTTGGGTTAGAGACATAGAAGCACACAGAGAGACAGACCAAGGACAGATTCACAAGACAACCTTCAGGCAGGCAAGGATTCAGACTCCTACAAAGACAGAGGAAGATGGAAGACATGGGGAGAAAAAAAGCACAGAATTCAAATTGAGGTTTGCTCTTAGTTAAAGAACAAGGGAGGTGCTTTGGTTTCATTCCTTAATGGAACACCAACATACATTATTGGTGATACAGAGCTTATTACTAATACATTCAAATGGGTCACAATTTTCTTTAAAGAGCAAGTCTAAGGTACTGTTAAATCCCAGTTAACTCATTTTTCTATATATTTTTTAAAATAGAAAAAGAAACCTGCCTAGGTATACCTATGCTTGCTATCCAAATAAATCATTTCATATTTTTAAACATTGTAAAGTATGTCTATTTCAAGATGCATCTCAAACATGTGCTCATAACAGCAGATGACACAGAAGAACTAAGTACAGAATCAGTGCATTTCTAGCTTACTCCAAGTTTTATGACAGGTTCATCAGTACCATTCAAGCTGAAATTATACACATCGTTCCTGTGAAAAACAAAGATAAATGTTAGCATCACTGCATAAGGAAAATATTCAGTCTTTTCAAATAACAAATACTTAGGAAAATTTACTCACAATGAACATCCAGAAGTAACACTAACAAAGGTCGTCTTCAGTTTTCTGTAACTTTTTCTTTGACCCTTTTCCAAAATATGAAATAGGTTTATATAAAAACATTTAAACATGAGATTGCTAGATGTATCAGACAAGTCACATGTGCAATTAAATTGTGACACATCTTCTAGTTGGACTTTCACTAATATTAAATCTAGTATTTGGAACATTTTCCTTAGTAAAATTTAATCAATTGAATAAAACAAATCTCAATAAAACCACTGTCTTAAAAAGACAATTAAAAAGAAAAAGCCATTTAAGTGTCCACGTAGTTCAATAAGCAGCAAGCAGCAGAGACCAAAGCAGGTTTCTGAACAAGAGCAGGACATGGTTAAAGCTGTGAATTTTGGAAAGTAAACAAGCTAGTATTTGAATGTAATGAAGGATCTGGAAAAAACATTCTATAAGGCAAAGAAACATGTAAAAAAAAAAATATAAATGGTAAATCAAAGAGGATCTTTATTTTAATCCTAGATGAATAAATAAATCAAGATTGTCTGGACAGATGGGATCAGCTGACAAAACAGAACAAAAATCATAGAGATTATGACAGACTGAATTCAGACTAAAACATGGACCCCAAAGTAAAAATGCTAGATCCTATTGAAACAAATTTTATGGTATGGGGGCTACACTTCATGCATCAGGCATGGTAAGTAGGCCAAGTGCTAGACACCAGTGAGATTCTTCTTCCTTCTCTTCCTCCTCCTCCTCCTCCTCTTCTGTCATCTTCTTCTGAGACAGGGGTCTCACTAAAAGTTACCTAGGCAGGCCCTGAACTTGTAATCCTTCTGCCTTAGCTTTCTGAGTAACTGGAATTATAGGAGCCTACCATGTGGTCCCCCTTAAAAAGAACATTTTCTTCAGAAAGTTAAGGAGCTATTTTAAGTAATTTGTGACTACATTTGTCAATTGTTTTTAGCAGTACTCATATATAACTTCAAGTCCAATTCCATTATATACTAGTATTTTAGTGCTTACAGTCAAATACTGAGTCTGACTATGTGGAGATTGGTGAAGCTAAGCAGCACCTACCTTACTGAAATGCAAGTCAGGTTTCTTTGAAAACCCACTACAACAAAGACAGTGACATTATTTAAGGAACAACTTAACATGAGTAAAATATTTTTCTTAAACACTATAGTATATACTAGAACATATCTAGATTACTAAATTAACTATGCTAAAAATGGGCACCAACACAAAGCTAAAAGTCTCTAAGTCAGTCTGATAGTTTCACAATCTCACAATAAATTGTAATTATCATAGTTAAAATCTAAGTGGTATCAACAATATAGAAGTGTTAAACACTGTAAAAGGTATAGTTAATTCAGGAAGGTACATTTTTTTCTTATTGTATATGGTCAGAGTGAATGTTAATGTTAATGAGCAATCTCACAGTCTATAAATGGGTGTCTACAATAAGAATCATCTTTCAAAAATGTTGCAAACAAGAAAGTTTAGTTAACACATTTATTTCAGCTCACTGCCACCATGTACTTTACTAAGCAATGCATTTTTAACACATCTAGCTTTACTTATTACTAGGCTCTATAAGTAAAATCCTAAGATGTTTATATCTTACAGATTTCGCTCTAAATGCCACACTGTATTGTCTTACTTTTGACACTTTATACAGCATAACCACATTCTAGAATGTGGTATGCCATATAAATAGCTACCACTATTACTAACAGAAAATTAGTAATTATACTAGAAAGTTATATTATTTAAATATGTCCCTAAATCCTTTTCCAAACTACGCAAGCCAGTTTATTTGCATCTGTTTAAAATACTCATACCTCAATTTCTGACTATACCTGCCATTCCGAGGCGCCTTTAGTTTTCTTGTTGATATCATGCTATCACTTGGGTTGTGACGCTTACTAGTTTGGCTACTCAAAGGTTCTGCTGCATCAGTTAATCCTTTCTCTTTTGAATTTTCTCTCTGAAACAATTATAAGTTACTTTAAAACTCCCAATTAGCTTTCAAGGGAAAATAAAGGTTGAAAGTTTAGGAAATTTGCTTCTATGGAGACCTACAAAAAATGATAAGTCAGAAATTAATAAAGTCTGGACAAAAAAAATAAAAAAATAAAAACCAAAACAAACAAACAAAAATAAAGTCTGGACTTTATTTAGCAATCAAAATCATTCCATGTAAAGAGATATATTAAGTGCTTGGTACATATTTTTTAAGGTTATTATACATGAAAATAAAATACTCCGGGGCAAAAAGAAAATTCTTTCAGAAGATCATTAAAAACTGGCAACCTTCCAGCAAAGTTAACTTAGAAATAAAACAAACAAACAAAAGTATAAATTGATAATGCCAGTAATGAAGAGGAAGCCATCATTCTCAGTCACAAGAACATCAGGATAATAATTGAGGAAAATTTATGAGCTCCATGTCCACAACTCTAGCAACAAATGAGATGTACATAGTTCCTTGAGTGCTGCAGTCTTTTTAAAAAGCAAGCAAAGAGAAATGGAAAATCTGAAAAACACCTGTATTTATGGATTCAATCAATGGCTAACTTTCCAAAGCAAAATGCACCAGATCTTGGTGGGTTTACTAGTGAATGCATTTAATGAAGTTATACTAATTTCTCCCTATTAAACCGTAGAAGGCACAAACCAAAAACATCATAAAATAGGAAAACTAACCAGTAGCTCTCATGAACACAGATAGCAAATCAAATTCAACAAATGAAAAGAATTGCACATCAAAAAGTAGCACTTAACTCCTGGTATGTAAGGCTGTGTCAACATAAAAAGTCAACGCCTGTCATGTCTAACCTCAAATAGCCTGAGGGAGAAAAGTCCTATCTACCAACAGACCAACAGATGCACAACTGATAAAATGACAATAAAAGAATATCTCAGCAAACTAAGACTAGAAATGTTATTTCTATATCTAGATAAAACACATACATAGTGTGCACATGGACTGCCTTCCTGAAATGTGGAGTAGGAGAGCTATGTGACCAGGGAGCCCACTCCGGAACAAGAGTGAGGTTGAGGCATGTTCAAACCCTGAAAATCTCATCCTGAGATTGGCAGGAATAGGACTGTTCCCTCCCTATTCTGGGCCTGCATGTCCCAGTGTATGCAGCTCCCCAAGGTTTATATAGCCCTGTTTCCCCCCAGTATAGAGAGCTATTTCACTGGAAACTGTCTCCAGAGAAGGCAAACCAGAACCCTCAAACTGAAGACAACTGGAAGAAATGGACCTAATTTTACATCAACGTGGAAACAAAATCATATATCATAATTACACCAAGTAATCTTTGAAAGCAGCCTTGGTTATATTGGGATGATGAAAAGAAAACAATAGAGAATATTGCCCCGGTCTGTTTTTCCCCTCAAGGAATCTAAGAACGCTGCACACCATGCTAGAATGGAAGGAAGGAGGCTTAGCTGGGTTGGGTGGGGTGTAGGCAGGGTCTCAGTGGGTGTGAGTGCAGGAAAAACAGCCTTCCCTGGAGACAGCTTTCAGTGAAATAGCTCTTTATTGGGGGAAACAAGGGTTATATAAGCCTTGCGGAGTAGGTAGGGGTTTTCAGGGTGAGTATACATTATTAGCTGGGGATGAGGTGCTAGAAATGCTCTATTTGCATGAAGAGGAATTCCAGGTGCTTGATGGGCATGCCTTTATAAGGAGAGGAAATTTAATCTGAAATCTGGCCACCAGGTGACTGCCTCAAGGGTAGCAGAGGTAGGGGTTGTAATGCTATGTGTGCTGGGACATGCAGGCCCAGAGCACAGAGGAAGCAGTCTTACTCATGTCAGTCTCAAGACAAGATTTTTGGAGTTTGGACATGTCTTGACCTCACTCTTGCTCCAGGATGGTTCCCTCAACTGTTGCGTGGCTCACCCGCCCTACTCTGAAAGGCTCATGTGTTGAAAACATTGCCCCAGCTAGTGGCACTACTGAGAAGCATCACTAGATCATGACAGTGTTAATCTCATTAATGGATTACTTTACAGTTGAATGGGTTAGGAGGTAAGGGATGCATGCTTTGAAGGAAAAAAATAATTTCCTAAGGGTATAAATTTCCTGATGGGTATAAATTATCCTCAAGGCCCTTCTTGCTCTTTGCTTGCGTGCTTTCTTTCTTTCTTTCTTTCTTTCTTTCTTTCTTTCTCTTGGTTACTATGAGGTGAGCATCTTTGTTCTATTATGTACTTCCTGCCAAGAGGCCACATACTGAATCTTTCAAACTATGAAGCAAACCCAAATAATTTTCTCAGGTATTTGGATCACAGTGATAGACAAGCTGACTAACATCTATTAAAAATAACTATTGAAGCTGAGAAATGGCTCAGTAGTTAAGAGCACTAGCTGCTCTTACTGAACCAAGAGGACCTGAGTTCAGTTCTAAGCATGCACATGGCAGCTCACAACTACCTGTAACTCTAGTTCAAGGGATTACAATACCTTCTTCTGGCCCCCAAGGTCAGTGAATGCATGTGGTCACATACATACATGCAAGCCAAAATATTTATACACATACATTTTTTTAAAACTTCAAAATTACAAAAAAAGTTACATCTAGCATCACACTTAATGGTGAGTAACTTGATTCTTTTTTAACAAGATGATATATAGGTATTTTGCCTCTCATCAGGTGCTTTCAAAATCACACTGGATTCCTGGCTAACTCAATAATAAGCAAGGAAAGAAAACTTCATGGGTAAGCTTATTGTTTTTTTTTTTTTTTACAAAACTGACCCAAAATATGAAATAAAAATTATAAAAACTAATCAGCAATAGTAAGGTTGCAAGATTGAAACACAAAAGCCCATCACTTTTGTATAAACCAGCAATCTAAAATGAAATTATCATATAAATTTACATAAGAGAAAAACTATACAACTCAGGTAAGTGAAATCCAAGGGAATCCAAAAGATATTCCATACACGTTATAGAGTGTTTTGAAAGTTGAGACTTCTTGGCTTTATGGCTTTAATGCAATCCCAGCAACCTGTCAAAAAAAAACCTCAAAAGTCCATTGATAGCCAATAGGCAACGGGGAGAACTGACAGTGTTTTGTTTCCAGACTATTAAAAGCTGCAGTCATCAAGACAGAACTGGAATGCCAACACGGCAAAAGACCCAAAAACCTAGAATTAGAAAATCTCAACGAACACAGTAAACAAAAGACCAAAACACTTCAACAGAGCATTAGATAGTCTTTTCACGTGTATCAGGTTCCAAAGCAACTAACTGTGGTGCCTATTAGCATACCCAAGCCCATGCTGGCCTCACTCCAGTACCTGTGCCTCTTCTCACCCCGACCCCTACCCTAAAACCCTGCTTTTTCCAGCCATGTGCTCTCTTGGCCCCTTCTTTCTTGGTCTTCTCTTTTGCCTTTCTCCTTTGTCATCTTCTCTTCTTCTCTATATCATTCTCTTTCACTCTCCTCTCCCCTTCTCCTCTTATGGCCATGTTTGGTCTACTTTCTCTCCTTGCTCTGGCCTCTTCAGGTGCCTCTGGCTGTACTCTCCCTTATATCTACAATAAAAATCCCTTCCCTTCAACCATACCTAATAGCAGCTGCAGTCATGTCCTCACTTTATACAATGTGGTACTAGAACACACTCCATAAGCATATAGCAAATAGACTTTTGCTCTTCATGAACCTGACTTTAAAATGGGGCACAGATCTAAATGTAAACCACAAAGCAGTAAAACTTGGAAGATGCTATGTAAGATAATGTAGGTGAATTGTGTTTTCCAGTACCTTTTCATATAGGACATTAAAGCACATACATACACACACACACACACACACACACACACACACCAAACTATATAACAATGATAAGCAGTATTTAACATTACAAACTGCTCTATTAAAAAACAAAAGAAGTCACTGCTTAGAGCAGCAATTCTTAACCTGTGGGTCATGACCCTTTGAGGGTTAAACAACTCTTTACAGGGTCACTTAAGATTATTAGGAAACACATATATTTACAAGTTGTAACAGTAGCAAAACTATAGTTACGAACTAGCAACAAAAATAATGTTGTAGTTAAAAGTCACCACAACATGAGAAATCGTATTAAAGGGCTGCAGCATTATAGAAGGTTGAGAACCACTGGTTTAGAGAATAAAACAAGACTGTGGGAAAACTTTTGCAACTGTATTTGATAATGGTCTAATATCCAAACACATAAAGAATCTTTAAAACTCAACAGAAAAACAAGCACACTTGTAAATGATAAAAGGATCTTAACAACCTGCCTAAGCTGATGGGATGTGAAAAGTATGAAAGCTTTTCAATATCATATGACATTAAGAAATTTCAATTGAAAACACCACTCCATACTAATTTAGAATGAGTAAAATGGAAAACCCTGACAACACTAAGTATTGGCAAGCATGTAGCTTAATTAGCTCTCATTGGTGATGCCAATACAAATAGTGTTGCTGCTTTAGAAGACATTTTTAAAAACTAAATATGCAAATTATGTGATCTAGTAATCAAGAATAGGTAGAAAAATCAGAATTCTGGAACAATGGAAAAATTTCAATCTTTTAATGGTATGAAAGCACAAAAATGTTTCAACAAACATTAATACTTGTTTCCATAATGATGCATCATCTCTAAAAATATGTACAATTGAAGATGCTAGCAATGGAAAATGAAAACAAGAACATATGAGAAATCTCTATAATTCTTACTTTTTGTAACCATAAAACTTTTTTATAAAAGTCTATAAAATTCCTGAAAAAGTAAATGATTACAAAATAAGAGTAATCACCACTATAATTTTAGATAACTTAGTTTTTAAAAAAAATTCTAATGATACTTAAATATATAATCTCTTGATTTTATACTTTTCTTAGGACCAAACATAAGGATTTTAAAAACTAACAAAAAAGTAGTATATTAATTTGAAGTCTGTGTTCCTATAAATAATGGAAGTAAGTTATCACTTATTATCCTTTTTTGACAGAAGATGTGTTACTGGCTTGACAAAATCTGACAAAAACGAACCTCCCTGAAAACAATGTATGATGACTTCAGATCTTCCAAAATAACAGGAGAGCCTTGAGTCTTGAGTCATTGAGCTACAGAGGTCCTACTGTGCTTTGTTGATCTATTAAACAGAAGGCAGTGTCAAGACAGATGACTATAGGAGTGACTGATCTACCACAGAAAGGACAAGAAATGATGTGTAATGATGCAGGAAATAGCACTATAAGAAAAAATTAGTAAGTTGATCTAAAGAAACATAACTTAGAACCGGGTGTGGTGGTACACACCTTTAATCCCAGCACTCGGGAGGCAGAGGCAGGTGGATTGCTATGAGTTCAAGGCCAGCATGGTCTACAAAGCAAGTCCAGGACAACCAAGACTAACACGGAGAGACCTTGTCTCAAAAAACAAACAAACAAACAAACAAAATAAAACAAAAAAGAAACATAACTTAAAGAAGTTGCTATGTTGATTATTTGACATTATGATAAATATTTGAGAGAAATTAAAAGGATGAAAGTTATGTTTTTTTTCCCTCATGGCTTCAGAGATTGCAGTACACAGGTAGGCTGAAAATCATGCTGGCTACAGTGTGGGAGAAGAGTCTGTTTTCTTTTACTTTGTAGCAACTACACAGCAAGCAGGACAAACAGAAGGAAGGGGCCAGGATAAACTATACTCTTCTAAAACATGCCCCCAGGGATCTGCTTCTTCCAACCAAGCTCCTCTAATAGTCCATTAAGTATGGATAAATCTATGGCTAATTCATTCTCCTGAGCAAATCAATTCTTAAAAGACTAGATTCACTAGCTGGGACCAAGCCATCAAGACACAGCCTTTGAGGACCTTACACTGCATAGAGACCCTGCTCAATTGGGTTTCTGTGGTCAAAAAAAAAAAAAAAAAAAAAAAAAAAGAATGACTATCACATGAGAGTTCTGTGAAACAGTCTTAGCCTTTCTCCTACATAGAAATGAAGCCAATGCCAACAACAACACAACTTATTTTGTTTACTGTTTGTATTTGTTAGCTATCAACTTGAAACAGATACACTCAACAGGGAAGAAGGAACCTTAATTGAAGAGGTTGCCTCCATCAGATTGGCTTAGGGGCAATGTCTTAGTCAATGACTGACATGAAGGAGACCAGACAGCTATGGGTGATGCCACCAGCCCTGGGCAGGTGGTCTTGAGTGTCTGTAAGGAAGCAGGCTGAATGAGCCATAGAGAATAAGTCCTGGCTTCCCTACATGATAGACTGAAATCTGTAAATTGAAACAAACTATTCTTCCCCAAGTTTCTTTTGGTCACGGTGTATCATAAAGCAATAGAAGGCAAACTAGGACAGTAGTAAGTCATACTTAGAAAAAGACAGCACATACAAATAACCACTCATAGAAAAGAAGCACTATGAAAGAGCACAACAGTTCATATATGCAGAACATGGCAGGTTAAACCAATCTTGTTCCACAGGGCTGTGTTAGGAAGTGAGTGGGGAACTTAAGGAAGCATCTATGAACTGAACTCAAGAAAAAGGCATTTTTTCATGTCAAGTCTGTAGCAATCAATCAAGCCTCTATGTAAGAAATCAATACATTCAACACTCACCACTGGTATTTCTTTTAGCTCATAGGAATCAAGCTCAAATGTCAGTTCTTTGCTTAACTTTGTATGACTCCCCATGCTTTTTCTAGAAGGGCTTTTATCACGGATAGTAGTATTCACATCTTTTGACAGTACACACATCTTCTTATAGATGAGGGATTCTTCAGTTGTCTGATTTAGGAGTACTGAGTTGTAGGTAGTTTCAGATTCAATATGCAAATCACTCTGCTTTGTGTTTTCAGTATTTTTCTTTGGTGAATATTTAGGATGATTTTGTTCTTGAAATTTTCTTTCACAAACTTCTGCTTCATCTGACTTTTTACACTTGATTACATCTTTACTGGATTTTACTCTTTGTGTTTCTTCAGAACCATCGTCAGACACTGATTTTTGTTTAGTGTATTTTTTGTTGACACCAGTATCTAGTGAAAAAATGAGAAAATATTCTAGAATGAATATATTGCTCACATCTAAATTTTGTTGTAAACAAAATTACTTATTAGGTACTTAGAAGAAGTGTGTTTCCCTAAACACTATTGCATTAAGAGGAAAGATTATTTTCACCTTGGGTAACGGTGTTTCCTGGTAAAGCATGGCTTCTCTGGCTACTGCAGAGCTTGATAGTTGTTACAGGTGTCCAACATGCCCATCTGGAGTGTGCTTTATTTTTTGACATGTCTAAAACACCAGGTAATCTAGAAAAAATGTTATTTGTACAATATATTATCAAACATTACTGCATGACTTTTTAAGAGATGATGTTTTTATATAACCAATGTATTTTGAGAGCAAGATAGCAGCTAAGTATGGAAAAGCTTTCATACAGCATGTGAAAATTATAAAATTGATCAGGTTAAAAATAACAGCAAAGTACCATTACTGTTGCACGTCCTATCTTACTGTGCATTTAAACCAATGTAAACTTTTCCACACTCTAGTATTTTAAATATCTTATGGCTGCTTCATATGGAAAGAAAAAGGACAGCCTATTCCTCATTGTTCCTTCATAATTGACACCTTTATTAATGCTATGACTGAAATTACATTCTAATAATATAAAAGCCTTTCTTTCAGTACTGTTAAATACAATTTTATTCACCCAAAACAATATGAATACATCTAAGTGGTCTGATGGTTTCTCTCATACTCACCCAGGCTTATCTACTTTTCCTACTGCACATGCATCAGAAAGAGTATCCTCAAGGTCATCTAAACAAAACCAAACCATTGTATGTTTACTTTTCATACAGTTGGAAGAATCAAGTGAGAGCATAATCCTATACAAATGAACATTTGGAGATGACAACAATGACCTTGCACTCAACCTCTCAGACACAGACCTCCTGGAAACAGAGATCATCTAATCTAAAATAGACTCAATCACATAAGCATTTCTTTATATAATGGCAGCACAGTTATTATGAACTTACTATTCTCAATTGATGAGAGACACTGGGACAAAAAGAAGACTAGAGAGGTATCTGTACCCCACCCACTTGCATACACACAATAGCATGCAGACACATGTGCAACACGTGCACATACATATGCTCATTCATGTGTATGCATGTGTACACACACACATACTTCTGCAGTGAACACAGTGACTACAATTAATCCATAAAAGTACTTACTAAAATTTTGGCCTGGGGATTCATTTTCCTCATTTTCTTTGTTTCCTACAATTTTAGTAGTTTTGTTATTCTATCAAAAGAAGAAATATATATATTTTATATACATAACTAAGACATTATGTGAATTCAACTTTTCAAAGGCCATTAAGGTTTGAAAATGTTGTTTGCCTTAGTGCGAAAATTGGATAGAATGCATAGTTTCCAAGTTATATACATATTCTTATAGCACAGGAACATAATTTCACAGCAGACAAGGAGGCAGAAATTCTACACATTTCTAATCTCACTTCAGAGACAATACATTTATGGGCATGGTGACTTCTAGAATCTCCACATACATCTCTCCTGCTGTTGCTGATCTCATACCCTATTCTCTTTTGTGAAATTACAAGACCTGAATTTTATGAACTATGAAATAATTTTTAAAAATTGGCCATTTCCCAGGTACTCCTCTTCCGAGAATTAATCTTTCTTTCAATAGCCATGGATTTATCCTAGATCAAGATAAAAAAATAATAATCTGCTATCATTATCAGCAAAGTATATTGCCTAGCTGGAGATGTTTTACCTTGACTTAGCTATCCCCTGTGGGATACTAGCCAGTGTACAATACACAGGACCATGCTACAAAATCAGAAAAACTCTCCTGTAACTTTATTAAACACTTAAGCTAGGTAACGTAAATAGGCTACTCTGGCTACATTCTGTAATGTGTTCGTTCTTATGCCACTTGTCTTTCTGTATATACTAATTTAAGTTGGCTTCATTTTGGGGTTAGGCTTCTGCCAACTCGCTGGGTTCTTACTGCATTCTATGTGTGCATCTGAGGATGCTTGTGCTCTGAGAGTGTATCAATCTTATCCATCTGTCTAATCCATGTGAGACCTTGAGACACATAAAGACATCTCCACAGTGATCTAACACTTCTGTATTAGTTCTCACAGCAGACATGGGTTTGTATAATAAAGAATGACAGAAAGTTCCTTTCTCCTAACAACATGTAAGTTTTAGATACAGTGAGGTAGATATTTCAGAGTTTTAATGTAGCACAGTGGGTAATGTGCCAGAAGGACCTTTTCAAGGATAGTTGGTATTTGGGAAAACATGTCACTGGCTGTGGTGGCACATGCTTGTAATCCCAGCACTTAGGGAAGCAGAAGTAGGCAGTTCACTGTGAGTTCGAGCCCAGCCTGGTCTACAAAATGAGTCCAGGACAGTCAAGGCTATACAGAGAAATCCTGTCATGGAAAAAAAAAAAAAAAGAACCAAGCAAAGGAAAAAAGAAAAAGGAGGAAAAGGAGGCTCCATATGGATTACTAAAATAACTTGTTAAAATTTATTTTAACACAAAGTATCCTTACTTTGGATCTATTATTCCATCTATTTCTTCCATCAGATTGTCTAGACTTGAGTGACAGAGCACAATCCATTCCATTTTCTGATGTTTTAGAAACAGCTTTTTCGGCAGAATTTATTGCTTGCAGTGGTGCCTTACTTCTTTGTGGTGTTGCTAAAAGGAAAAAGACAGCATCTATTTTCCCTATTGTAACAGGGGTACTTTCAGGTGAGGAAGGTGAGAGAAAGAAGTTCTCAGGACAGTTCCAGGTTTCTGGCTTAAATGAGTAAGTGGACACGATGCCATTTAACAAGAGGAGTAAAATTTATCAGGAAGGATACAGAGAATGATTCAAATCTGAAACTAATTTGAGAAGTCTGTCATGCACAGGGCTGGTAACCAGTGGCTAACTAAATTTTTTGAACTGGAAGGTCATTGCAATCATCAAAGCAATGAGTACTAGAATACACTTACAAGTACCAGGCATCATTGATATAGTGCCAGGTACTATATCAATCGTTAACATCCTATTTGTTGAATGAATGGATTTTATGTAATCCTATAAACAAACTAGTAAGGTATTGGTTCCATGGTTTGAAAAATAAATTGATTCTGAATTTAGCCAGAGAATACTGTATATTTTGTACTTGGAAAGCTGATAGCAAAGAACTAAATCCAAGAAACCTGATGACTCCAACACTATTTCTAATCACTGTTATGATGCCTTCTGCTTAAATTATGATAAATTACTAACATAGAATATTAATATTAAAAACTGTTTAAGATAATACCTTTCTTCTAGTTAGAAGATACTGTGATTCATACTTTGAACAATTTTATATATAGAATTTCCTGTAATTAAAAATTCTTTCCTTAAAATACTTTCTTAAAATCTCGTGAGACAATGTAACACTTACATGTGTTGACTAAGAGTATTGGACTTCGCTCCGTGTATCTGTCTGTACTGGGAACAATCATTGATGCTTCAGACATTTTCTTTCTGCTAGGTGTAGTGATCTTAAATCATGAGAAACAGCCACAATAAATATACATTTTGTTTAAACATTAAATAACTTGCGATTTTATTCACAGTGTTTTGCCTGGAATATATGCAAAATATTTAGTATTTTTAAATAAATAAAATATCCCACAAATTTCTGTGCTAACTTAATGGTTTCATCTTCATGGTTGTTAATGAACAAATAAAAATACTGTTTTAAAATATTTATAGATCACAGTGGGCTTATAAAATATAGTGCCTTTATACACTAGCTGAAAATATTTTATTTTTTAAATTTTAATTTATTCAGATCACATTCTGATTGTTATTCCCTCACTTTTATCTTCCTGTTCCCATCCTCTCTCCCTCTTTTGCACTCCTCCCAGAGTCCAGCAACAAGTCCCAGTATCCGTCCTGATCCTCCACTGAAAATATTTTACAATTATTTTACTAACCTAATGACTTGTGGTTTTATGAAAATGACATTTGCATGTATAGGTATTTAAATCATTTCCCCTCATTTGTTGTCATTTAAAGTAAAGTAATTATAGGAATTCAGACGCATTGATTCTAATAAAAGGTTTGGATTGCTCCACATCACTGCAGAGTGATTCCTAAAAGTAACAAAGATTCTAAGTAGAATCAGGAAATACAGAGCACACATGTTTCAGAGAGTACTACATAAAGAAGGTAGCTCAAGGTATGAAGAAGAAAGAACCTAAAAACCTATGACATTTTAAGGTGTTTTTTACATTAGGGCAAAAAATAAAGATATGATTTCTTAAAAAGCAAAATGAAAAAAGTAGCTATTCTATGTATCTCCAATTTAGAATTTACAAATGCACAGCATAATAAAAAATGATTTGCTAAAATACTTGCTTTTCTTTGCATTTGTAAAAGACAGAACAAAAACTGAAATGCTATATTGGTCAGACAATACTGAAACCATTCTAGATGTTTTAGCTGTTTCCTTCAGCTGAGATTGATCTGTGGTAATTTAATAGAGGTAATCACTAAACACCATATTTACCCCATCCTGGCTGCTGCCATTGTCCTGTTTGAGAGGATTTATATCTCCCTTTTGGTGGTTAGATTCCTCTTTTAGATGAACAAGGTCTTCTTTGACTGAAGATGGTTGACTTTCTGGCACTAGAATCTGTTGCATTTAGAATGGAGAAAAATTCTACTTTAGAAAAACTACAAAACAAATAGATTTCTCAAAAATCACTTAATTTTTTTGGCAAAGCTTCTATTCCTCTTAAAATTCATACTATCTTCCTTACTAGACATTTTCTAAGTTTCATAAAGTGACCCAATAAAACAGCTAATTTTGCAAACAATTTTTTCCATTCACAGTTCTCATTTTTAAAGTTACTCAAATTGTAGTTTTCAATAATCTTTTACTTCTATAATGAAATTATCATTAACTAAAAATATTTTTATTACAGAACCATTTATATTGAGATCATTTGCTTTCACATAATCACCCTCTAAAATTAGCTTTACCACCATATTGTTATTTAGTGTTGAATAAAAATCAAGTAAGTCAGAGACATACCTGTGATCCACTTGCATCAAAAAGTATATGAATAGATGTTTTGGCAACTGAAATACCTTGTTTTCTGGTAAATTCCTAAAATTCAATTAATTAAAAGTGATTCCATTTTCTTTCTATTTAATGCATTTGTTTCCTACTCATTTTCTTCCACAATTTTCAATTATCCCCACATCATCCTTAATATGACATGCCTACATAAATGGTCTAAATTAAGAATACTTCAGTTGCTTATCAATATCCAGTTTCAAGTTTTCCATTTTGCTGTCGATTTAAGCAAGTGAATATATGATATATTTGACATTTTTTTTGAGATAGAGTCTTGCTATGTAGTCCAGGCTGGCTTTAAACTCATAGATCCATCTGCCTCTGTCTTCTGAATGCTGGTATTAAAGGTGCATACCACCAAGCCTGGCCTGATGGAAATTTTTTACATTATCCAAACTTGTTAAGAGAGTAATTCCTCTAAGATGTTCCATAAATTGTGACCTATATTCTCACTTAAACAGTACTTGGTTTGTATAGCCTTCTGTAATACTATTCTTCCCTAGGCTATTTAAAGCTCCATCTCCATAACCATGCTTTGCTTATAACTCTTAATAAATATTCTGCAGTTTATGTATTTTTCCATAAGCCATCTATTTACTTCTATCATTTCTATAATTCTAAAATGTTTAGCATTTTGAAATTATTTTCAGTCTTTAAGTACATGACAGCAACTCATCAATGACCTATCTAAGCAGCTACTGCCAGCCAATTGTCACCTTACATTTTATTTTATAAAGTCATCTCAAAGGATACAACTTAATGAGCCAGTAAGTCCACAGTACAGCTTAAAATCACATTACTTGTTGTGTATTCACGCATGTGTGCCATAGTGCACATGCAGCAGTCAGAGAAGAACCTATGAGATCAATTCCCTCCTTCCATCAAAGGTGGATCCCAGGGATCAAACTCTGGTTTCAGGCTTGGTGGCAAAGTCCCTGAACCACTGATCCATCTTGCCAGCCCTTCACAGTATAATTTTAAAGAGCTAAAATTTATACCATTTTAGGAATTTGATAATGGAAAAAGCAATTAAACTTATAGCCCCAAACTGAGTTTTCAAAGCCATAACACTATTTGTCGAAGAAGGTTTTAAAAGCTTACCTTGTACTTACTTTCACCAAATATTTTTTTAGTCACACTGGTTATTTCTAATGATGCATCAAAATATAATAGTAATTCCTTCCCTTCTTTTTTAATAATTTTTACCACATTTTTCAGAGTTATAGTCAGTAGTTTCTTTGATTCTCTCACTGTATTTAGAAAACAACATTAATGTAATATATTAATCTTCATGGTATTAATCTGTAACTATATTATAAATAAAATATACAGAAAATTGAATCAAAATCCAAACTTTAAAATTTGGGTTTATTTACTCAATTCTATTACTAACTATAAAAACAAGTCAGTCAACTTATAGTTCTGTTTCAGTGACCTCATTTATGTTATATAATAATAATGCTCTAACCAATTCTTAAACTATTGCATGAATATGCCCCAAACTGCTTTATCTTGCATATATGTAGGTAAGGAGTTAGGAGGTGAAAAGAAAGAAAGGGACATAGGAACATAGAGAGAGAATAGAACAAAAGCTTGATGATTGAACCTATTCCTTAACTCAAGGCCTTAATTGTTACTCATAATGAAGGTTATGTCTAAGTCATTGGTATAGAATTTAGTATATTGATATGAAACATGAGCATGTGAAATATTTGTCAGAATTTAGCACAAGAATATATATCCTAAGTCTAACAAATAGATATGATTCTATCAATATATGAGGTAAAATAGTTAAATAAGGTCTTCAAAAGCCTCAGAGACACACAGAATATGGCATTTGAAGGTGTTTTTATAATACTAAATTTCTTTGACAACAAGACAAGTTAACTCCTGACATCACCCAGTCGACCTCAAAGAAGATGATGAACATCAAAGAACCTCCTTATGGAGATGGCTTCAAATGTAGCAAAAAAGCCACTGGGCAAAATGTCCTCATTCCTGCCACAAACAGAATTCTGCCAAAAAATGGGTAGCTTAGATGCAGGCAGAGGTGAGGGCCACACTCTGCCAAATCAGGGAAAGGAAGTCCTCAATAGTTCCTGCCCTGCGAATAAGTCTGGCAGAGATATTGTGCCAGAAAGCCGAAGATGAGGCTCCAACATTATAGACAGTGTTGGGTGACTGTTCTGGCAGTAAACTGTCTAATTCAATTTGTTCATTTTGGAAGCTGCTAACCTGAACTGCTGGTTCACTCAGGAATTTAAGTTTTATTCCTTCTCAAGTCTCTGAGGGGTGTTGAAGGCCAGATAATTTAGTTTTACAATCAAATTTAGTTGGTTAGGGGATAACATCTTTTTAGATCAAGATAAAAGTGTTAAGTTATTAGAGTTGAAATAGGATAGATATTGAATTTCCTTCAGAAATTTAGACCCAACAAGACAGGAAAGACATTTACTTCAAACTGGACATATACAAACAGCCAAACCACTATGACTGTAACAGTTATAGAACTCATGATTGTCACATGGTTCTCCTTGCTGTATGTAGTTTGTTTTATACATGTGTAATAAAATAAATGTATTTAAAAATGTTCATTTGCAAAAAAATAAAAATAAACCATAGAATGAGCAACAAAAATTTGGAAGAGGAAGACTGCAGTCAGAAGACAAGAGAAAGGCGTCTTCAGTGACCTCAAAGGAAAAATAAAAACACCAACCTACATTTTTATGTCTATAAAAACTTCTTTTGAAAGTGAAGGCAAAATAAATACAGTTACAAACAAATTCAGAGAGCTATCATTAGTAGATCAATACTATGAGAATGTCACAAGGAGGCTGCTTTCATTCTGCAGAGAAATGGCATATCCTACATCCTATATGCATAAATTAAATAAGTGATGGGAGTGGGACAAAGGATGCAGCAAAGATGAATGCAAATTCATTGCTGTAAGTTTCTTATATTGTACATGGGACGATATATCAATTCAAGGTAGAAATCATAAAATAAGAGGGCAGGAGTAAATAAAGAACTAAAAGAAGTATATAAAATTCAGCAGAAAGTAAAGTGGAAAACTAAATTATTTTTAAAATGTTAAACACCTATAGAAACAAGATTTCGTATGAAATTCAGAGTGATTTTGTAGCAAAAAAACAAAAGGGACGGATAAGAAAATATTTCTATGTTATGGACCTCTTTTACATGAACATAAAAAAATATTAACCAAACATTATGAATATAAAGTTTGAATATTTTTCGGTCCAGTTTATCCTGGGAATAAGAAAAGTCACAGATATAAAAATTATCTTCCATGGCTGCTGAGAACATTTAGTTTTAACTACTTTGGAAAAACATTTGGTTAACATCTTCCTATACTATGAGCTTATTCCTAAGTGTCATGTCACTCATGAGTTCATTTCTTTCTTTGTTTTTCTTTCTTTTTTGAGACAAAGTTTCTCTGTGTAGCCCTGGCTATCCTAGAACCCACTCTGTAGACCAGGCTGGCCTTGAACTCAGCGATCTGCCTGCCTCTGTCTCCCTGAGTGCTGGGATTAAAGGCTTGTGTCACCACTGCCCAGTATGAGTTCATTTCTTAATAGAAGTACATGTTCACTCAGTTAGTGAATGTGCAATCGTGTTCAACATACTGGTGACAGTTTGCAAATTCCATAGTTCATCAGGATGGGACACTCTGCTGTGAAAGGAGGTATTCAGAATCCTGCATATGTTATACTTGTTACACTGTTAAAGATTTATTTTGGGTTTTAATTATGTATATCTGTTTTGGGGTAGGTTATGAATGCATGAGTGTAGATGCCCATGAGAGAAACTCAGATGCCCTGGAGTTGGAGTTACAGTTGGAGTAATGAGTTGGTGTGGATGTTGGGCATCAATGATTCAAGGTCTTCTGTTAGGAGCTGTGTGTGCTCTTAACAACCCAGTTCTCTCTCCATTCCAGACTATGTTTCATGATCTGAATGGCCTATGCAAAAGGTAGGTTTAGTGTGAGTAAGTTATCAGCTTTTGTCTTGGACATTTATTTATACATGTGCTATTTTCAAATTCAAAGCTAAAAGTTCTGATTTTTGCCAGTAAGTCAAAAATTAAAGTGTCTGATTTTAATGCCTACATTTTAATTCTAACATATAATTTTAAAGTTTCTTATCTTTCCTGCATCTGATTTCGAATTTTATTTGTTTCCTGCGTTATCATCCTCATTACCCAGGATTTAAATCTATCTGGTGCTATCTCAGAAAAATGGGAATAGGGCTTCCTCAAGACCCAGCTATTCCACTCCTTGGAATATTCCCAGAAGATGCTCCAGCACACAGCAAGAACATTTGCTCAACCATGTTCATAGCAGCCTTATTCATAATAGCCAGAACATGGAAACAGCCTAAGTGTCCCTCAATAGAAGAATGGATAAAGAAACTGTGGTACATATACACTATGGAATACTATTCAGCTATTAAAAACAAGGAATTCCCGAAATTTGTGGATAAATGGATTGAGCTAGAAATGATCATAATGAGTGAGTTAACCCAGAAGCAGAAAGACTCAAATGGTATATACTCACTTATATCTGCATATTAGCTCAAGGGGCATGTCCCACGAAAGCCTTCACTTACCAGGAAACTGAGACAGAGAGGAGGACATTCTAGTGGGACTATAGATGAGAGAATCATGGGAGAATGGCAAAGTAGAAGGATCCAGAGGGTCCTAGAAGCCTACGAGTAGAACATTATGATAGGCAGATTTGGGCACAGGGGTTCCGCTCAAACTAAGGCACCAGCCAAGGACAATACAGGTGGTAAACCTTAAACCCCTACCCAGATCTAGACAATGGACAGAACACTCTCCACAGTAGAGTGGAGAGTGGGATATTACTTTCTCACATACTCTGGTGCCTCACCTTTGACCATGTCCCCTGGAGGGGGAGACCTGGTGGCACTCAGAGGAAGGACAGCAGGTTACCAAGAAGAGACTTGATACCCTATGAACATATACAGGGGGAGGTAATCCCCCTCAGGAACAGTCATAGGGGAGGGGAATAAGGGGAAAATGGGAGGGAGGGAAGAATGGGAGGATACAAGGGATGGGATAACCACTGAGATGTAACAAGAATAAATTAATAAAGGAGAAACAAAAAACAAAAAACAAAACAAAAAAAATAAAAATAAAGTTTCTTATCTTTTAACTAAAGCTAGGAAATCTATTTTAATGCAAAATATTAAAAATTACATGAAGACATACATTTAGCTTCAAGTAAAGGACAGTAAAGATCTTGATGGCATCTACTTTCCAATGAAGAAAGAACCCTGTGATATGGCATTTCACATATCAACATCAACAATATATTTAAGATGCTGATGAAAGCTAAAGCAAAATTGCTGTGTGCTGATTTTATGTTCTGAGTCTCACTGGTTCTTCATTTGGTCATCCTTTCCTCCTTTTGTATGCAGTAGACTGGGGTAGATGCCTGTTTCCCACAATATTTACTTTAACACCATTGTTCTCTCATTCAGATATGCTATTTTCCTCTTTAAAGTATGACAATAATTTTCCCTTAATTTTAAGTAGTGGAATTATTAAATTTGATGCCTTTGATATTGTCCTTGATATTTTGGCACTAGTATGATGAAATAACCATCTTGTGTTTCCTTGTGTATGTCCTAGAGTTGGTTCTTTTCTAGGGTTGTCATTCATCTTCCTAGTATTACACATTATGCTGCTTCCTCTCAGTTTTGATGTACTTTTCAGGAGCACAAAGGTCATCCAACCCTGGATATTTAACAAAGGCTGAGTTAAGGGGAGTCAGTTTGGAGGAATGCAGAAGTCCTCCGACTCCATGATATAGAAGACAGATAAGATGACCATGCAACCAAAGGCCCTATTTTAAGGAAGTATCCAGAGTGTTTCCCAGAATCACAGTGGATCATACTGTAGATGAAGCCACTTCAATGCAGATGATAGAATGACAATTCAGTGCAAGAGCCACCAACAATTTCACCAAGATCTATGACCCAGTTCTCACAAGGTAGTCTCATGACAAATCACACTGGACAGTGGCTATCAAGAGTCCTGGGTAACAATGTAAATATACAGAATTCATGTATTTTTTTTTTGGGCTGTCACAACAAAATGGTCACTCTGGTGACTTCATACATCAGAAATTTACTAGTAAGTTGAGTAGGTGCTGTCTATGGCATGGACTCTACTGCCTGCTTTTGATTACTTCCCCTTAAGGGAGCTGCCTTGCGTGGCCTCAGTGGATAAGGATGAGCTCAGTCCTGATATGACTTGATGTGTTGAGGTTGATTGGTATGGAGGGCCCCCTATTCTGAATAGAAGGCGATGGGGGAGGGGAAAGAGGGTAGGAGGGTAGAAGTAAGAGGAGGGAGGGGTCTGTGATTGGGATGTAAAGTAAATATATATAAATTAAAAACATCAAAAAACTTGTTTTGTTTCTTGCTCATATATCAATATGCTAGGCTTTATTATACATAGATGTTATTAAGTGATTCCAATATGAATATAATAACATGCCTTATCTGCAAAATCATTTTAAATGACTTTTTAATCCATATATAAAACTAATATTTAGTTTTTTCATTAATCACCATGTCATGGTAATCAAACAGGGAACAAAGAGAAAGAATAAATACAAATATGTAAGAGGCAGAAATAAAAGGAGGAGGAAAGTGGTAAGTTGGTAGAGAGGAATCAGCCAAGAATGGCTTTTAGGGCTGGCAAGATAGACCAGAGGGTAATAATGTTTGCTGTCAAAGCCTGATGACCCTGAAAGAGCCTTAGAACCCACAGAGTAGAAAGAACCAACTCCCAAAAGTTGTCCTCTTGACGTCCATGGCTCTCACACGTGCCCTGCACCCAACCTACCCCTGCTAACAAATTAAACATGCAGCAGAATTCCCAAAGAAGAGATTTTCAAGTTTTAAAACAAAGATAGCTTATTTACTTGAGGCTAACCAAGCAGTTTTCATCATGCACTGTTTGTTAGGAATTAAAGGAAGAACTCTTTAGGATAAGAGTATGAGAGCAGTAGTGCTATCTGTACATTTGGGGCTGAGAAGTTAAAAAAAAATACTTAAGTCAATTATAGTCACCAGTGTTAATGTGGAGAAGTCAATGTAAGGATAAACACACAAAAAGTGTAATTAGAAGAGTTAAGTATCTTGGCAGTAAAAACTTTAGAGATGTACAGCAGACTACAACAATAGCAGAAATTAATGAGAAAGGAAAGAAAAATGTAATAACTATTCTTTCAAAATTGGCTATGAACTGAGGAAAAATCTGAAAGAAGCCATAGAATGAATCCAAGCTGACTTCATTTATATTCTGAGAAGGCAGATATTGGGAGAATATATATGAATTGATGAAGCAAATATCCAGAGATATGAATGACGAAACCAGATTTCAGGAGAGACACATCTCTTTCATTTCCAGAAAAGGTTAAAATTAGAAAAGGGAGATGAATGTGTGAAAAGCTGAAATTTACAGCCATTTTTGGCTGAAGATTCATGGTTTTATGCATTAGTGTGTAATAGTATAAGAAAAGAGAAGAACAATCCTGAGGATAGTTATAAAGACTAACATAGTTGCCATTAAGAGTGCTGAACAACTAGGAAGGTGGCTCTATCAGTGAAGTATTTCTGGGGAAGCACAAAGACCTGAAGCCAATCCTCCAGCTACAGACACGGCAACTATTACCAAATAGCAGGTAGGCCAGAATCTTAAGTCAGAAATGTTCATTTCTGATTAAGATGTAATATTTTTTTTCCAGACAATATCCTGCTAGATCAGAAAAAAATTAAAATCCATACGTCTAAAAAGTATCAGAGCCCTGCATTCCCTAGAGACATCTTCCTATCTGATTGTAGCCTTAGGTAGAGAAACTGCTGGAGCAAATAAGACACCAAATATAAAGTTATCAGTAAGACTCAGAATTAGCAAATAGTGATTCTCCAACTGCCTAATTGACTTAAATATAAAATGCTTCCTAAAACAGACCAGCCTTAAAAACATGGTCAGTTCCCCACTTATAATATATGCTAGCTTGGACTGAATGGCTGGAAAGCTGGGTTAGAATTTTCCCTAAGAAGCACAACTGTAGAGTTAAATGGTATATACTCACTTATATCGAGACACTAGTCCAAGGGGTACATCCCATGAAAAACTTTACTTACCAGGAAAGTGGGTCAGAGGGGAGGACATCCTATTGAGACTTTAGGTGAGAGAAGCATGGGAGAATGAGGAAATAAAAGGATCCAGAGGGTCCTGGAAACCTACAAGAGGAACTTTATGACAGGCAGATCTGTGTCCTGGGGTCCTCCTCAAACTATGGCACCAGCCAAGGAACATATAGGCAATAAACTTCGAACCCCTACCCAGACTAGCCGATGGATAGGACATTCTCCACCGTTGAGTGGAGAAGGAGATCTGACTTTTACACAAACTCTGGTACCCCATCTCTGACCACGTCCCCTGGATTGGGAGGTCTGGTGGCACTAAGAGGAAGGATAGCAAGTTACCAAGAAGAGAGTCGATACCCTAAGAGCATATATAGGGGGAGGAGGTCCCCCTCAGTCACAGACATAGGGGAGGCGAGTAGGGGGGAAGCAAGAGGGAGGGAAGAATAGGAGGATACAAGGGATGGGCTAACAATTGAGATGAAATATTAATAAATTAATAATAATAAAAAAGAAAAATATTCTGGCTTAGGGAGGAACGGGGAGGATACAAGGGATGGAATAACAATTGAGATGTAATCTGAATAAATAAATTAAAAAAAAAAAGAAGCACAACTGTAGATACCATAGTCTCTAAGGTTAAGACAGAAATCCAAATAAAACTACAGAGATTAAAAGGCAACATGGGCCATCCATGCACAGAGTCCTGAGTTCCTTGCCCTTTTTGCATAAAAGGCGTCTTTTTTTTTTTTGGTGGAGAATTATTCAGAACTTCTATAGCCCTAAAATACAAATGTCAATAATAAAATGACTTGACAGAATAAGTGCCACTATATCAGTAGTACTAAAGAAACAATTGGCTTTAGAAAAAGGCCAAAGGCAATTCAGATATGGTAGCTAATAGATAGGTCCAATTTCAAGAGGTAATTCTGTGAAACGTATTAAATGAAAAACTGCCAAAATGTTTTAAGATATGATTATGGTTCACTGTCAGTAAAACTAATGTTGAAAATTCCTTATTCTGGCAATGCTAAATGGTGACACCCAGTGGCAGATGTCCATCTCAAGAGCACATTAGTGTTTTCTCAACTTTTATGGAGCTGCTAGAGAAGATTATTATAAAGGTGATCTCAGGTTCCTCAAATTACTTGATCCCTTCTGCTCACCCCATAAGACCCTTTGCCAAGGAATAAAAAGGCACAACAGTAACTTGATCATAAGACTCCCAGGCTCCACTACTAGAAGCCAAAAAAAATCAACTTTTTCTTATGTTATTTATTACAGTCAGTCACAGATACTGTTATAGCAACAGGAAACAGACCAAGACAGTGTAAAATACTTAACGGTGAGAAGATGAATTCTTTGCTACTTTCCTGACATCAGAAACAATGTTTATTCTTATAATTTCTCTTAGCAATGCAATGATAGCACTTATTGCCAGAACAGTAAGGCAAGAGAAGTTAGGACTCAACAAAATTGAAATAATTTTCTTACAAAACTTATTTTAGTCTCTCTGTGTGCGACAGTGAATCCATGTGTAGGCATGTACACACAAATGTACAACATGTATGCTGTAGAGGTCAGAGACAATTCCCAGGAGTGGGTTTTTTCTTTTCATCAAACTTGCTTGGGAGCAACTGTCTTAAGCCAGTGAACCACCTTGCTGGCCCAGAAACTGAATCTCTTATACACCGAGGTTAAAAATCTAAAGTGGTGAGACTACTTTAGCCAGTTTCTAAGCTTGAATAGATAAGCATATGACCCTGGTATGACACAAGCACCACACTCCTTAGTAATTGGCCCAACAGAAGTAAAGCATAGATAGACAGACTATACATTAACATTTACAGCAGCATTTCATAGGAGCTAAAAATTGAAACGTTCCAAATACCCAAAAGTTCAGTGGGCATGGATTAATGAATTAAGGTATAGCCATTCAATGGAATACTACCCAGTCAAAACAAACAAACAACAACAACAACAAAAAACTATTGATGCATGCTACATCAAGTAGTTTAAAAAGGTTTAAATAACAAAACCAGAAAATTTTTACATAACATGACTGCATTTTATGGAGCACAGGAAAACATACATTTATCTGTTTTAAAGAAAGCAGCAGTAACTGTCTGGCAGAGAAGAAATGATTTTAAACGAACAAAGAGAAAGATGATTTGAGGGATGGATGCTTTCTATCTTGAATTATTCATGATGGTTTCATATACAAAGGCACATGAATTATCATTAGCCTGATCAGCCTAATGCAGGGTGTCCACCAGGGCATTCAGCAAACACAGCTCTTTTAAGTCATGTATCACCTTTCTCTAAGCCACATTAAGACATTTGCAAGATATCTACTCTTTACCACTTCAACTCAAAATTGTACTTGAAGCTTACTCCACTTCCATAAAGAATAAAAAGGGCAGGATAAGGAGATGGAAAGGGAATGATGGAATGATAAAGCCATCATTACTTAAAAACAACACGACTCACTGACTGAACACCCTCAGGAATCTACACAATGATCAGAATTAAATAAACAATTACTTGGCGAGGTTATAGGATACAAAAAAAAAGTATCTTAAAACTATTTTAATACACCAGTAGAAAATATCTGAAAATGAAGTTAAATATTATGTTTATCAACATAAAAGGAAAAGTGAATATATAGAAATAAATTCATCAAAACATTTATAAGACATACTGAAAAATACAAAATGTTGTTTAGAGAAGTCAAGGACCCAAATATAAAGAAAAACTATATCTCTATGAACTAAAATTCTATTTCAAGTATCCCCATACTGATGTACAGTTGTAGTTTCACGAAGTTTTCTGGAATGATTGATAAAACCTTTAAAACCTTATATGGATATTCCAAAGGTTGTCTTTCTGAAAACTCCAAAATGTCAGGAAATAAATTAGCTGTGTTGCGCATGAGCATACAATGCTGAGAACACTGTGGTACTGGCACACAACATGTATATAGATAAAAAGAAAATGTCTAACAGCAGCAGGACACACGACCACTCTTATACAGCCAGGTGACTCTTAACAGAGGAACCACAGAGGAGCAATACTCAATGGTCAGCATATGACTGTGGAAACAAAGAAACCCAGGAAATAAGGCCACTTCCGCAAACAATCTTAAAATACCTATAAATCAACACAAATCACCATCACCTACAATTTCTGCCAACACCCTAAAATTAATTTTATTTTGTTCACCATATTAACACACAAAAGCTAAAGCCAAAACAGAAAAGCTCTATGGCAAGGACAGACCAAGATTTCTTAGGTCATACAAAGGGATAACCATACAGGGAAAAACCAAAACCAAACCAAACCATGTAATCAACTAGACTTCAAATTTAATAGCTTTTCTTTGTCCCCATCCAAAATAATTATAAACAAGATACAGACTAAAAATATATTCACAAGGGCTGCAGAGATGGCTCAGAGGTTAAGGGCAATGTCTGTTCTTCCAAGGGTCATTTGTTCAATTTCCAGCAACCACATGATGGCTCACAACCATCTAGAATAATGAGATCTGGTGCCTTCTTCTGGCATGCAGGCACAAAGGTGGGCAGAATACTGTATAAATAACAAATAAATATTTTAAAAATATTCACCAAAATGTATCTATCAAAGGACTGGTGTTGTAGGATACATGACAACTTCAAAATTGAAAAGTCAAGTCAGGAAAGTATTTACCCAGACTGTGTAAATAGTCTGTGCTCTACAGAGAACACATGAACAGCCAGAGTACTTACTACCACTCCTATTTAAAAATGCAAATTAAAACCATGGTATGACATGATATGACTAAAATAGACCTTAACTTATATGGCCTTTTACCGCTCTGCTAGATTTTTGTAATTTTGTCCAGCAGTGTTATATAACTCCTCTCACAGGAATGGAAAAATGAGGTGTCTGAATTTAGTAAAACAAATGAGATAGAAATGCAAGAACCTTGAAAGCACAGGTGTGAGACTGGTCAGACTAAATGTGTGGCTTTTAGATGAAGAAAACTGGGGTAGGGTGGGGAATGTGATGAACTGACGGCTGTGAGTATCTACAGGTGTTTTGTTTTCAGCAGTCGGTCTTATCTCAGAGGCTACAGTTGCTATTCTTCATAGCAGAAACCAAAAGCAGAATTACAGAAAATGAGTTTCAAGTTTATTACCTTCAATGTTGTACATCTGAACTTTTTCTTCAGGCACAGTGACTGCTTCCCATTGATGATCCTTAAATTTAGGGAAAAATACCTTAAGCATAAGTTTACTCCTGACTTAATACTTCTTTCAATATCAATTTAAGTTACAACTATAAGTGGCTTTCCAGTGGCTTATCTTTCTCCTATCTCCTGTGTCTTCTATCACTAAACATGAAACTTTCTGTTTCTTTAATATTCCATTTATTCATTCTAAAAACAGCAAACCCTAATACCAGGTATAAACAACAACAACAAAAAGCACATCCATGATCTTTCATAAGACAGGAAAACAGAATTATTTGCAGTAACTACTATAAGGAAAAGCATTGGACAATGTAATATATAAGTTGGTGGCAAGACTGCCTTACAGTTAATGACCAGAGAACCATTTATAAGCAGATAGCATTTTATCAAAACTTAAATTGGAAGAAGCTATGCCAGTTGCATTTCTGTTGCTCTGATAAAATATCCTGACAAAAAACAACTTAGGGGAGGAAGGGTTTATTTGATTTGCAGGTTACAGTTCATAACTGGGGAAGTCAAGGTAAGAACTTGAAGCATCACATCCATGGGCAAGATTAGACAGAGAATCAACACACTGATCCTTGTTTGCTCTGTACTCAGATTTCTGTACCCCTGCACCCCTCACCAATGGAATGGTGCCAAATGGGTAGGTCTTCATACATCAACTAACAAGCCAATCTCCCACCTCCCTAGACAGGTCTACAGGCCATATCTAGACAAGTCCTCAGTAAATCTCTTTCCAGGTAATTCTAGGCTGTGTTCATTTTCCAGTTAAACGATCACAGAAAGTAGGTTGCAAAGATCTGCAAGAGGTGTTCCTATGGCCAAAATCCCTATAAGATTTGAAATGTGGTGACTCGAACATGGAGAATGCTGTGACATCTCAAAAGGATATCCGGGTGCCGAGGCTATAAAAAAAATCTTATTTGCCTCATTAAAGAGACAAAGAAGGAGTTAAGTTGCCACTATGTGGAGAATGGTTTCTAGAGAGAACACAGAAAATAGAAGAACATATTCCTATAAAGACTGAGGATAGAGAATTCAAAATATAATTCTGGGGAGAATCTCTGAGCATCTTGATCAGTATTTAGAACATACTTTATATATGGATTTATACATTGCCTATTTGGTATACTATAGTATGATTGCCTTTTTTTCTGGTTTAGATCTAGTATACCAAATTGATCCAAGAATGAGACTGCATCAATAACAACACTCTAAATATCTGAAAATAAGCACTCTATGAAGGTGCTCTAAAATAAAAAGGATGTGAAAACTCTAGAAAGTATTGGCTAACATTCACTTCTAAAATTTTTAGGTGGGAGCCGGACATAGTGGCACATGCCTGTAATCCCAGCACTCAGAGAAGCAGAGGTAGGGGGATCTCTGTGAGTCCCAGGCCAGCTTGGTCTACAAAGTTAGTCCAGGAGAGCCAAGGCTACACAGAGAAAAATGTCAGAAAGAAGAAACAGGATTCTAAAAAAACTAGATTAAAAAGATTAAGAGTCTCCTTAGAAAATTAGGAGCCACGCCCAGATTAGTTAAGTACAGATCAATTCTGTCAGAATTTGGTAGTGTCTACACAATTTGAGTCAGATGTATGCCACTATAACCAAATATGAACTGATAGCTGGGGAACAGTGACTTCAGTATCTTTCCTCAGGTAACAAACAGGACAAGAAGTAGTCCCTCTCGGAAGGTGTACAGATGGCTATGATACAATACTGAACTAAAATGTCCTTCCACACGCCATTGTAAATAGCAATTCCTTTAATTCTTCCCAGATTATTTCAAGCCAAAAGTGAGATTATTTGGTGTCACCTGCCCATGGTAGTTCTTATGGAGTACCTGAGTGGCTATGGGCCTTGTGCCTGCTAAGCACTGTACCACTGAGCAGCCTCCACACTGTCTTTTTTTAATGTTGATTCATTTTGTTCATTTGACCAAAAATTAAATTTGTTAATATTTATTTCTAAAAGGTTTATGTAAAAATTAGTATTAAAATTTAGCACTCATTTTGTTATAATAAAAATCAAATAAGTTTCATTTTAATTATCTTTATTGCTTATACAACCTTATAATAAAAAGATAATGTTGAAATTGATCAAAAGATTGTCTAACAATGTGTACAAACATATATCCTGAAAATACATTAAAGAATGTTCTTCACATGTGCCTACAGAGTAACAAAGGGGTAAGAACTTACGTCATCATCTCCGGCAATGTAGAATGACAGAGTCTGGCTCCCAACATTGAAATCAACCCAGAATTCCTCAAGTTTTTCATCTGATGGTATCTGCAGCTAACATAATCAATATATAAAACTAGTATGTAACATGCTTATAAAACATGAACAATTATCATCAGATTATAGTCATGACTGAACTATTACTTGAGGGTTTTTCATTCTAGAAGTCAGCAACATTTTTATAAAGCAGAACATTCCCCTGAATACTTTCAAGTGTAAGCAGATAAAGACAGCAGAAATGTGTTAACATTTAGATAACTTAGAAGAAGAAAATGATACTTAAGTGCTTCACACAGAAATTAGATCCAGAAATCAAAAACCATTTTAAGTCTTAATAGAGACTGAGAACAATTTGAATATACTTATGAATGATAATCACTAGTGCCTTTAAGGGGAGAAGAAAATGCAAAGAACTACGGCCTTGTGGTTTTCCATCTTTGCTAAGATGAGCTGGTTTATATTTTTCCTGGTGTCACTGTAATGTATAAGACTACTTAGTTGTACCATCATCTAAGTCTAAATTTTAAATCATTTTGTATTCCATAACCCATTTAATTTTTATATAAAGATCATATAATAACTCATTTGTATAAATTCAAAACTTACCTCATATTTATCAAGAAATGCTGATAAGCAAGGAAATGTAAAGACCCTGAAACATAAAACAGTTTAGGAAAAAATATATTAGCCTTCCTGGAATTAACTTGTTCAGTCATAAAATCAATGTCTAAAATTGAGGGGAAATTTGGTATAATATTTTTTAAAATAAAATAATTTTTTAATTCCATTTTTGAGATGGAGTCTCTCACTGTTGTCCAGGTTGGCCTCAAATATGATACTCCTGCTGCAACCTTGCAAGTAGCTGAGGTAATAGGAGAAAGCCAGAAAATTTAAGTAGAGAAAAGTAGAGAACTTTAAGGATACTATTTACTTACCACTTTGACTAAGGGGATTATACCAATAAAAATATCCTTTCAAATATGAACAAGTGTTCCTAAATACACTTACATATTAATACAGTGGAAGTTCCCACATGACTTGGGTATGTACAAAGTAGATAGGAGACATTTTTTACAGTAAAACTGGCTAGTTAGAACATTTGCATGGCAAGATACTATTTTAAGTACTTTAGTATGTTCTGTTCTTCTCTATAACAAACTTAAGTAATAAATATTATTAGCATTCCTATCATGCAGCTAAGGAAACAGAAGGAAGTAAGGTTAAATAGTTTACAGAATAGAACAGATGGGAGCTTATGATGCAAATGAAGGCAATATGACTCGCTGCACTTAGCCCTAGCCCGATCTTTTACTTAGTAAATAAAGGAAGCATGATTAATTCAGAACACTTGCAGGGGCCAGGTATTAGAATACTCTGTTGCTCTGGGCTGGAGAGATGGCTCAGCAGTTAAGAGAACTTGCTGTTCCTTTCAGGGCACCTGAGTTCTATTCCTAGCACTCATATGTCTTCTCATAACCTGTTAACTCCAGTTCTGGGTTATCCGACATCTTTTCTGTCTGTTTCAGCACTGCATGTACACAAAGCACAGACATACATACAGGCAAAAGCACCCTCAACATAAATTTTAATGGTAAAATTTATATTTTCTATCATTTCATGCTTGTTACTGATGTTAAAATATAAAAATTCAACTTAAGATTATTATATAGTAGGAGGAATTATTTACTATGCATTTTCACTCCAGTGTGTATGTATGGCCAAAATATTTTTTATTATTCCTTAAACACCAAATAATACATGCAATTCTGAAACAGAGTAAACCAAGTTAGGACACTCAATTATTAGTTATGAGCTGAATAAGGTACATTTTTCCTTTTAAGCACAAAGCCAAACAAAGTCAGATTAACAGTGTACAAGGTTACTGTATGTTACATAAATACTATCTTGAACATATCTACGTATTTCACAGTACAATAAAAATTACATTTATGAACACTCATCATTGGGCTCACCTGTATTCCCTATCACAAATGGCTACACGCTGTGTCATGCTTACCTTCGCTTATCACCAAGCATGCCATTTACCAAGTTGAGAAATGTCCTGCAGTCCTAATTTCAAAAATGAAAAAGCTTTAAAATCAAAATTATACAATAACCTTTACTAATCTTGCTATATTTTTTAAACTTACCGTTTCAAATTCACAGTCTTTAACTTCTTTAAATGCATTAGCAATGAAATCCATTGAAAACCACTGAAATGCAAGTTCTTGTCTCCGTTTTTCTGTGGTCATTCTACACAAAGCTTCCACAATGCCTACCTGTAATTCATAATCTTAAAAAAATTATTAGTCAGTGTAGAGGTCAAAAATCTAAAAAATTAAGCTTATAAAACCCCATTTGGTAAGGCACAAGAATAAGAGAAATAAGAAAATGCTTATTATTTAATATTCAATTATTCATTTTCTTAAAAATCAAAGAACCCACAAATCAAGACTACCACTTCATTAAAGCTGAAAATTGAAAACAATTAATATATAAAATTTTGTTATGATATTTACTATTATCCCAGAGTATATATTAAAGCCATACTTTGTTCTATATATGTAAGTAACTAAGTCGAAATTTACTCATAGGAAGCTAAAGAAAAATTAAGTTCTTTGTAATAAATATATTGTTTAAAAATCGTATCAACTGCCAAAATATTAGCCACTATAATTTAAATAAGCAACATTTTTTCTTTTTTTATTTAATTAATTTATTCAGATTATAACTCAATTGTTATCCCATCACTTGTATTCTCCCATTCCTCCCCTCCCTCCCACTTTTACCGTATTCCCCCTCCCCTAGGTCTAAGGCCAAGGGGGACCTCCTCTCCACTATGTGGTCATAGGCTATCAAGTCTCATCTTGGTAGCCTGAATAAGCCATATTTAAGAAAAGGTTTAGCACAAGTATTCCAAATGTATTGGAACATTAAGTTATTATTCATGGCTATCACAAGGTACACTTACATTTATCTAATTTTTGTTTTCATGACAAATTATTAATTCCAATATATGTCTTTATTAATTTAAAATTCTTAGTTTACATAAACAGATGATAATTCTTTTGGTGTACTCTAGTAACAAATGAAGGGTAATGACATTGTCAAAGGTATATAACATTCATAAATTTGAAGTGATTTCAAATCTTGGAAAGATATACTTACCTCCTACATCTAAAATCCTTTCTCCCATATTCTGCCTGTGAATTAAAATAAGAAATTTTATACTAAACTAATATCAATTAGGTAGAAATCTCATTATGTTTTGAGAAAAATACAATTGGGTAGTAGAACTGACATTTGGAGAAAATACAAACACTAAACTATATCAAAACTTAGAAGCTTGTCAGACTCCATTATTTAATTTTAATTTGTGGTTGTCATGTTTTTTACAATTCTTAAACTGAACAACTGATCAGAACAAGTTATTAAAATTATTACATGAGAGTTAACATTTCTTGATTAGAAAGTATTCTGTTGACATCTTGAGGTATTCTGTCAAGCATCAAATTCAGTGTTTTTAAAGCCTGAAAGAGAAAAAAAAGTAACTTTGTTTTCCATGAAGCACTTAAAGAAATAGATATATGAACTTAAAAGCCTAGGTTTTCTTTTAATTATGCCTTCTAAGTAGGGAATGTAAGTCAGGTGAAGGAAAGGACATCTAGTCTGAGATGCAGTGTCAGGACAGGACGATTCCTTTACTGAAGCTTTCACACCTATTATGAACTAACACACAACTATTCTAAGACCTATGGGAGCAAGTAAAAGAGCACCTGTTTTTCATTCTTATAGTTCTGCACATGCATGTACAGATACAAAACTATACGCTATTTTGGCATTTACAGTAGGCATTATCAGTTCTCATGTTAGTGATTCTACATCTATTCAGGTATGGATTTTTAATGATTATTCAGGAAATAAATTGTTAGGCAATTAATTATTCAAACAACATAAATATACACCATGAAATTAATTTAAGAAACTTAGTTTAAGATAAGTTATTTCATTTTATCATTTACATTTTCATTTTTAGGTTTTAAAAGACAGTTACCTCCTGCTGAATGTAAATATTCACTCTTGAATCAATAACCAGGGCACAGATGAGAGGTATGAAACTTTCCAATACTTGTGTTTTACCTGAATAAAATGATAAAATTTTGACAGATGTTCATTTTTAATCAATTTAATAGTCACTCAATATCTGAAGTGTTTATGAAAACTGGCCTCGTAACTTTCAGTCATACTTCAAATGTTTGTTGTTTTTTTTTTTTTAAAGAAATCAACATATCTGACTCTCTAAGTGACTTGAGGGTTCTAATTTTTAGTTAAATCCTCATCTTTTAGTTATTTGCTGTTGATACTTGCCAGGAAACCAGTTTTTTCCAATGAAATGTTACTGGGTGTTATCAACCACACTCGAGAGTAGGCTGTAAGCCCAGGGGTAGGTGGCTAAAACAAAATGGACCCATATTCTGTTTTGTTTTGTTGGGGGACACTTTTTGTTTTATATTATTATTTTGATTTTTGTGTCTTCTTGAGGGAAGGAGGGAGGGAAAAAGGAAGGAAGAGAGAGGAGAGGAAGAGGGAGAGGTAGAGAGAGAGAAAAAAAGCATAAAGTTGAGTGGATGAGTTAGAACTGGGAGGAGGTGACGGAGGGGAAAACATGATCAAGATATAATGTATGAAAAATTTTAAAATAAAACTTTTGAAAACTGGTTATCAATAATAAATATACTCAGAGGAACTTGCTACTTGCCACTTTATAACAGATTGGAAAAGTTTTAGCAATGGCTTCAAATGCAAATTACAGATTTTCAAAGTGACCACACTCAATTAAAAAACTCAGGAGAAAAGCTATGATTTGCTTTACAGTAGGAGGGCTCAATTTCCAATGCTTGCACTCTTAGGGCTGTTCTTTCCTGAAATTTTAAGTTATGTTAATTTTAAAAACACAATCAATGAAGGGTAGCATTAACTATTATTTAAATCACTACTTTGTTTAACATATTTTGCCTTTGAAAACATAGCTATTTACTATGTGTGTAAGCAATTCACCAGACATCATGGGGATGTCTCCAGGGAGAAGAAATAAAGTAACCTGGACCTGGTCACTTAGCACAATATACTTGCTGTCTGTAATGAAAGGTGACAAGCTGTAACATGTTCTACATTCTTTTACCACTGAAAGTTCTGTTCCATTAGCTCTCAAAACTGACAAACTACAGCACACAATTCTAACCCTGCTTGTTTTGTAAGGCAGCAGCACGTGCTCTATAGACAACATCTGCATCTATGCCATTTACTGACATAGTACTAAAAGCAAGCTTCCTTCATTATACTCTTAATCTGTGAACTATGCACATTTTGGTCACAAATAGCACCTGAGAATCTTACTTGCCAACCATAGAGCAGACAAGTGACCCAGCACTGTCAAAATTTATCGTGTTTCATACTCAAAGCCAGACTAAAAATTATTCTCAACAAGAGCCGTTTTCAACCTTGTTACCAACTTTTTCTAGAGTTGAGGATGTTGGTTTGTGAATTAAGCTTCCAATTATAAAACAGAACAGTGCTTATGACTCCGTGCTGCAATGGAATTGTTTTTGTAAGTGCTGTGATTGAACAGCATCTGTTAACACTACGGTTAAGATCAGGTGGTGCCCCACCCTAAGTTATACATGTTGTACCACATGTCTAACCTGCCCTGAGAGACAAATTTACTAGCATGTGATTCCATTTTGAGGACAGGATGGCTCTACACCTAGTGGACACATAAAGACCACCATTTTTCCAGTGCCACACATAAAGTACAATCATAACTTATTTCCCAAAGCAGAAAAGGTGACACTCTGTAAATGTATCCAAGTAAATTGGGACTGTAGGAGTATGTGGGTTTATTCAAATAACGTCAGGAAAACCAGGCTTGAAAACTTAGAGGACACAGCCGACTGAAGGAAGGGTGAGACTCCTTTTCCTGGACTGAATGAAGAGGACACCTGACCTTCTCAGGGGAACACCTCCAACCACCTGTCGTCTAACCACCTGGTGTGTGTGTGTGTATGTGTCAACAGACTGACAAGGAACTCCTTCTTGACTGCCCCAGAAGCCTCATCTTGCCTCTGTCCCCACAGCTGACATGGCCTAATTAAACTGCCACCTGTCCATCCTCACCTTTATTCATCCATCTGGACCTGGGTATTGTCTCTCCCCCATCTCTATAAACCCCACCATACCTTGTTCCTGTAGCCTGAGATGGAAGCAAAATCCCAGCAGCCCTCTATCCTGAGCTCATGACCTCATTCCTACAGAGACTCTGCATCCCTGTCAGTCTCCAAGTCTTGACCTTCAGGACTTTCTGAAACTCTTTAAACTTTGCTGCATCCTCTATAACCATTTTCAGGTATTGTAACCTACACATATATAAACATACCTATGTGTGTGTGATAGGCACAATATTATCTCAGGGTTCAACTATTAGTAACAAAAATCAGAATAAAAGAGCCTGTATTTACCTTGGCCAGGGCTTTCAAGGAAAGCAGAATTATACGCAGATTGCTGCCAATGAGTCTACTATACCATGCTTTTATTATTCAACAAATTGTGACATTATAGGAAGACAAACATACAAGCTCACAACTTCTACACTGCTTTATACGTACTACCAAAAATTAAAACGAGAAGCAAATCTGTTGACATGAGGTTATATCCTGCTTTCTAAGTTACTCCACACTGTACAAAAACAGTGGTTTTTCAGGCTTGACTTTGCAAGTAGCTTTGATTCCATTTTGAGTGTACAGGATGATTGATTGCCATATCCACTGGAAATGGCGAGAGTCATGAAACCAGCACAGCTGCTTGACACAGTTCCAACAAAGCTGAGCAGATTGCTACTATCACTGTCCTTCTATCTCTGACTTTTGGGTTTTGGTCTCTGTGTGCTGCGTTATTGGTGACTTTCTGCATTATGACTCAATTTGTCTTTTCCTCAGAAAAATTATGTCTGAGTCTTTTTAGGAAAATCCTAAAATTAACTTTATCTGGCACTATTTGGAAATCTTCCTTATGCCCTGAAGATCATTAAGCACAGATAAGCACATAGCTAGATGAGGCCATTACCCTTGAGCTAACTCAAACAGCATAAATGGCACAGGGGAAACAGACAATTGGCAAACCCTGACTGGCCAAAGAAAAGAATAGATTACAGATTCAAGGTCTCTTTTTATTATAGTCTTAGAACACTCTGAAAATGTAGTGTAAAGATAGGCGGTTGTACAGGCAATAAAACTCAGTAAATAAAATAAGTTGACTAAAATAAACTTTTTCTACTTTATATCATAGATGAAACATATAGTAAAAGGAGTTAGGCATTAGTATTTGCTATTCATAAAAGACAGGTTCACATATTTTCTTTTTGTCTGGAGTGTTTTAAAACAGCAAACACTGCCAGCCTTAAACCAGGCTGAGAGGACACAGCAGACTGAAGGAAGGGTGTGTTTGCTTTGGGGAGACATTCTTTAGATTCTTTAAATTGGAGTTATAGGGCTGATAATAAAAACATTTTTTATTCTGTTGGTATTTTCTAGTTTTAGTCAAACTTATAACTCTGGAGATGCAATGAAAAATCAAATATATAGTCTGTATCACTTGGATAATCATTAATCTGTCTTTGTTCTGTGAAACTTGTACAAGCAAGCACCTTGTTAGTAAGTCAGAAGTGGCCTGATTGCTACACAGCCAGAGCTGCTAAATCCCACTGATTATAGCCTGACTCACTCCCTGCCCTAGCTGACTCCTTATCTCCCCTGCGGCTCTCTTCTCAGCAAAGACCTTCTGAGTCTCCAGTGCTGGGGAAGGACCCCAGCACATGAACAGCACCATCTATTCAGCACCACAATCTAAAGTGTAGACCTATAAAGGACTTATTCCCAGGAATTCTAAAGGGGCTAACTCTCCTTTTTTTCCAAGATGAATCAACATTGTATAGCCACATGGCTGTATTTAAATCCTATCACAGACAGCAAGTCCAGGAAAATCAGCCGGCCAGACCAAGGGAAGAGAATAAAACCACCTCTCCCGCTCTCCTGGCCTCCATAAAGTGGAGAAACTTAGCTCTGCTGTAGCAATGGCCCCACAGCTGAACAGGCATCGGATGCCTGGTGCACGGGTCAAATTCCAGCAGGCAGACAACTCTCAGCATCCCACTGCTGGGGTGGCCTGACAGCTGTCTGCCAATACACTTGTTTATCTAATCTGCACTTAAGTGCCCCTGCCTCTCCTCTGAGCCCTGCTCTGGTCTTGTCTCTGCTCTCAATCCTGACTCTCCCATGGCTAGATCTTTAAGACAGCAGTCTTTCCTAGTGGTAGTTTGGGTTCTCTTGCCAACACAGACCCTATTACATTTCTATTAGACTAGTTCTAAAACCTCTTGACTTCTGCTGTATTCACTCTTCAAAAACACATATGCACAGATAAATATATATTTATTGTGTTTTACGTGATATGAGGTAGCCTCAAGAGGATCAGGAATTCAAGGCCTTTCAGCTACATAATAAGGAGTGACCTGGGCTATGTGAGATCTTGACTCACAGAGGAAAAGAAAGAACAAAACAGATCTCCATTCCTACACAAACATGCAGAGGATATTATATTTTTCCAAGCTCTGATTTGAGGTACAACAATATTTTTGGACATTGATTATAATAAAACAGAAACTGCTACATTAAAAGTCCATTTTGTTGTATAGTTCATATCACCTTTGGTGGGAAGTAATTACTCGATGGCATTCTGAAGAACAGACATTCTAAATAGCAAACATTTTAGAAAGTATCAAAATTCAATTAATACCACTAAGTGACGGACATTTTCAAGTAAAATGTTCCTTAACTGGTAGATTTTCCTGAAGAAAAGGCCAAATTCTGGCATTTTCTATATGGCATATATAAAATCTCATTATAAATGCATTAATTTTTAAAACAAAGAAACTTTGATCTCTAAATAAAATGCAAGAACACTACTTTTTACCTTATTAATAAATCCATAATACAAAAGTACATTCCCAATTGTAACCATAAATCATTTTTGAAATTTGTTTTCTTTATGAAATACCTAACTAATGTCTGCATTGTTTTTTCCCTTTTGGCCTCCAAAGTCTAAATTTTACTACCTATTCCTTTGCAGAAAAGCTTTGATTCTTTCATTAGATCATGAGTTCCTAGGACAATATTATGGGTATTATAAAATTATACTAAAAGTTCCCACAAGTTGTTTTGATAGAAATAAGAAATTTTACCTTCATCATTGACGTCATATACGACCTAAAAAAGGCAAGTATTTAATTTATAATTTACTATTATAAATTACTACAAAAGCTATTAAAAACAAATTTTAATTCACAGCATAACATTTATTAATAAACTATTTAATACTAGCCAGTTTAAGTGCTTTATACAGTCTGAACAAGTTACTAACAAGTCTTTTAATGATTTTTAGAACCAAAACAAATGGTTTTCTAATAAAAACATGCTCTGGAACAATCAATATCATTTTTACCATCAAAAGATCAAATAAGTCTTCTATCATATTCATAACAGCATCATCTTTTGATTGTCCTTGACTCAGAATAATCTCCTTGGAATTTTCAAACCAGGAAACCATGTAAAAATAAAAAGGAATACATTCTTGAATTCCATTTTTAAAACTTTTATGTACTATATTTTAGTGTATGAAAATTAATAAAATGACATTAAAAATGAAAACTCCAGTACTGAATCAAAGCATTTTTTTCATTTTAAAATGAATGAAGATAATATTAATTCCACTTCAAAGACTCGACATTTCCCTTGTTAAATTCCTACTACATATACACTTGTGTAATCAGCTAAAACTATCATGACAATTTATATGACTGGGGTATTTTTGGAATTAGTTTACCTTAATTAGACTCACATATGAGCTCATAGTATGTGTCCTGATACTGATCAATTTGCTAATTATATCTAAGTGAATAAAAATATAAAAACCAGTGCCTTATGTTTCAATGTGGGCATCAGACAGTAACAGTCTGAAAATAATTCAAGTAAAGGCCCTTTGGTATCTTGTGATCCTAAATTCACGTGGATGTCAAGGAACTTGTGCAGTTTCCTTACAGACATTTGTCTTTATAGCATGTGCCCACATCATAGAAGCATTTACTTTACTCACAGACGTTCTACATAAAGTTTCTAAGTTCACATTCAGCAACTACATTGTTTTTTAAACAAAAACTGTACCTTCATTAGATTTCCCTCCCATGAATATATACTTATCTTTTTGACTAATCCTTGTTTTATCATGGTTAGAAGTCCAGCTTGTCCCAGTATAAAGATATTCTTGCTACATCTTCCAACAAATATCAAGATGTTTGAAACAGCTGCGATATCCTTTTTATTAAGTTCCTAAAATGAAATGTATGTATTTACAGAGCTTCAGACAACAAGTAGAATGGAACAGACACTATTCCAGGAGCATCATCAGCTTATAACCCTCATAAGTCGGAAAGGAGCCGTTCTCATCATCTTATAATGAAAAGGACGAGCAGGTTGTTCCAAATCACCCAGATAACAGCCAATGGCAAATAGTCATCTGTATAAAGTCTAGAAACCAAGCTGTTTTCCCTTTCCATTTCAGGTAGTAAACTCAAGACTGACTTTGTTTTGGAGACAGACCTGAAATCTGTGGCATTCCTCCTGCCTCAGCATCCATGTGCTAGATTGATGTGAGCTCCACGAGTATATTACAAAGTCTTATTTAACCAGTGACTCATCACTAACCTTGGATACCTGAAGCCAATGTATAGTTAGCATTTCCTAGGTATAAATGACAGAAAAGTTCTGTGTTTGCTTTTTAAATCACCAAGCACTGTACATCACCATAAATATGCCAATAGGGCTTTTAAAATAAAGTTGTTTATAGGTGATCTTTCCCCTCGTGTTAATATGGTAGCCCTTGGAACACAGGTTTTATAAATTCTACTTCAGAAACCAGAGTTCAATGTGTTGAATGCCTCAAATAATAATCATTGAAATAACTGTAAGCAAGCTTGTCCAAGGCCTTCTCTGTTCTTATTTTGTTGTATGGAGTATTTCTTCCTAGAAAGCAGAATCATATGTAATAATTTTAAGAGCCATTAAACAATAATGAGTATTTACCATGCATATTAAGTCATCCAACTTTTGGAGAAATTGTTTGCTGCATTTAATCTTCACATCTTCACAAATATCAATTTGTAAAAGTGTCATCAAAGGCTTGAATTCATTTTTTCTCAAAGCATCATCAATACACTTTTCCAGCTGCTGGAGAGATATAGTTAACAGCACAGTTATTCTATCAAAGTTAGTCACTGTATGCAGTTGACTTACCAAAGAATGGTTTTTGAATGAAAATAATTAAAGCAGATCATAAAATTCTTTGTTTTTTAAAAAACCTACCACTATTCAGAGTTAACTGAATTAGAATTTTTTTCAAAATAATTTTTTATTAATTTATTCTTGTTACATCTCAATGGTTATCCCATCCCTTGTAGAAATTTTCTTTAGTATTAATTTCAGCTAGAAAATATTTTATTAAAGTTTCCAATTTATATTTACATTTTTATCAACCCTAAAATCACCAACTTGATGAAAAATGAAGTCAACATAATAATAACCATATTTAATACCATGGACAAAATCCTATCTGGGTACAAATTTCATAATATTTGAAAATAAAACTGTATAAATATAAATTTACCCTTTTAAAATTATATTTACTAATTCAACTTAAGTATTACCCAAGTATGACTCTTATCAAACCTGCTATCCCCACTATTGCAGCACAATATAAGTAAGCTTTCAGACTGTAATCTGATCACTGAACATACTTAGTAGTAAACTGCATGTATGTAAGTGTAACGATCGGACAATTTACAACTTTGATCTGAATATCAAGCTATGATACTTTAATCACTGCATGTCTATTTTCAATATTGAAAGCACATATGAATAATAAACACCTTTCATATTTCATGTTCTTAACATAATTTTAAAATATTTTAATAAAGGAAACCATATTTATTCTTGAGTATTTCATTAAGACATTACATTTGTCATTGCTAAAGATACAGCAACAGGCGTATGTAAGTACACAAAAGTTATTTAAGTGATTAAAATGTTTGCTTGTGGTCTAGGGACTACATACGTGGAGGTCTGGTCTCACTGACATTTTGACTTCATTTAAGAACAGCAGGAGAAGACAGATACCTATGAGAGAAAACATTTTAAGCATCTCATCTTTTCTATGTGTTTATACTTTAAAAATCTTAAACATATGATATTCATTTTCTTATACCAAATAGAATAGTTTCTTAATCCTTTCTATTTGTTCCAGCCTCTTCTCTTTGTTCCTTCAGATATATAATTTTATTCCCAAGCTTCCTTGTTGCAGGATATTTGATCCCACTGTAAAGTATATTTGTCATATACTTTAGTTAAATTATATATCCTGTCACAAAGATTTGTTTAATTTCCTCCTAAGACATACATTAAAATAAATGTGAAGAACTGAGGGATCAAGAAGAAAACTAATACAAAAGTGGTAAAGATAAAGAACAAGTTATTCAGAAAAGGAGCAACTTGGAACTAAAATGGCTAACAAAAGGAAAAGATATTACTGCTATAACAGGATTTTTAATTAAAAAATAACCAACTGCAACACTCACTAGGCTGGCCAAAGCTACAAAGCCTGATAATATGAAAACTAGGAAATGATAGGTATCAATTATTGCACTTTGAAAAAAAATAGAGGTAACAGCCAAAAAATTCTGTCTGTGTTTCATAACATGTAGTTCTATTTCTAGCTATACATTTTACAGAAATGTTGATGTACAAAAAGAGTATTTAATATTTATTGCAGCACTGCCTCTAACAGAAAGAATTAAAAAAAAAAAAAAAAACAACCCTGCCTTTGTTGGCCTGGTAGGGAGAAAGTAGGTAAATAAATGCAATATGCAAAAGATACAAGTGAATACTTAATCAATTGGTCTTTATTTCAGAATGAGGCCCAGAATGAGGTAAAACCAAAAGTGAAATGAGACATACATAATCTCTCTTTAGAGTATTTATGAAAAACTTAAAACTACACACATAGAGCAAGCTACATTCTGTGAAGGACATCTGTATATGTGTTAAAAAAAATAAGAGGATTCATACTGGATCTATGAGCATGGATTATGTATACCAATAGTGAGAAAAAAGTAGGAATCAGAAATAAAACTCACCAATAGAATGAAAATAAAAAGAGGTTTGGGAAAGGACAGAAGCTTCATCTGTAGAAGCCAGCCTCTTCTCTTTGTTCCTTCAGATACATAATCATTTTATTCCCAAGCTTCCTTGTTGCAGGATATTTGATCCCACTGTGAACCCCAAGATTGTGAACAGTAAAAACCCTAACACACACCTTTAACCCAAGAACTTTCTGTTTGTTGTAAGTAGGTGACTATGGTGTGGTTCAGCCAGCCCTAGCACACACCATTAATCCAAGACCTTTCTGTACACGGGATTTAATAATGTTAACCCTAGGTCAAGAGGTAGAGCAAGAAACCAGCTGACTGGAATTAAGTAGAAAGAAGGGACTTTGAGAGTAGAGTATTTAAGACAGTGTGGCGAAGAAGAAAGAGCCCTTTGGTTTTAGCCTTTTGCCTTTTTCCTCCTAGGCTGTCAGCTGAGCTAGCAAGCTTTTGGCCTTGGGCTTTTGGCTTTTTCTATCTGGGACTTGAGCTGAGTAGGAAAGTCAGTTGGGTGCTTCCTCTGCTTCTCTGAGCTAGCAGGGTTTCAACACAGCATCTCTCTAGCACAGCCAGGGCTGTTATACAGAGAATCCCTGTCTCAAAAACCAAAGCAAACAAAGAAACAAAACCAATACAGCATCTGGCTCCTTCTTTGGTAAAATTGAACAATTTGGGATTTTCATTCTTTATAACAACACTCCCTTCTCCTAGATCATAAATTTTTTTCTTTCTTTTAATAAAGTCCCTTTTATCTTAGGAAATCTTCATTGGTAGCAGTTAGATAGCAAGCAACTATTAGAATACTGGGTAGACTCACTCCTATACAACAGAGTAACATTTATTCAAAACTATTAAGTTGCTTAGACAGCTTTAAGTTTACTATTATAAGGTCAATAGTTAATTCTAAGGAAATTCAATATTCCAGAAATATTTTTAAATATATGTTTTAATAAAAATACACTCATTTAACATACTTTGAATGCACTGTTTCAATTTTAATGATTGTCAAGAAGTGGTTATGACAGTGGTTGTTAGAAAGTGAAAATATAGAAAATGTATTAACTCATAAATTAAGTAGATCTTCATTACTTTTCCAAAATCACCAGCCCAATATCAAATATCTATAATAAATACATTCAGTTTGAGTAGGTATTTTACCAGTAGTCATAAAAATACTTTACATCCCTTTTCCATTTAACTGCAGTTAAAGTATATCTATGAAATTGAAGACTGTAATATTTTATTTCATTTCCAATTTGAAAATGTGATTTAAAACATTTAATATTAAAATATATTGTAGCGATCTTGCGTACTCAGTTTCCTGATGGTCAGCAGCTGTCAGTGCAGCCTGCCCTGCTATGATGGAAATAATGCATTTCCCCCAAAGTGCCCTGAGCCATAACATGCAACACAGAAGAATTATGCCCAAAAGACATATTATGTTAGCCAGATGGTTGTATTTTCTACTGTTACTCTGTACAAAGGATCCAACTAAGGAAAAGGAAATTTTAATTAGTATCTATATAGATGTATTTAAAAATAAAAATAAAAATTAAAAGGGTAAATAACCCAGCCACACATCCAGCACATCGAAAGAATGTTGACTGTGGTGAAGCCAGAAACAATTCTTTTGAGCCCTATGTCAAGCAAGCCAACCACTCTCAAGTCAAAGGAAAAGCTCACCAAAGGCTTTCTGAAACTCATAAACCAAGAGAGGAAGCACAGAACAACTTCTCACACGTAGGGCTTTGAGCCTGGCCGGATTATTGGACGACTGATGCCGGAAGCAGCCCAGAAAATACATTCAAGTGACCTTGCAGAAACTCAAAGGGTCAGGCCAACCACCCAAGCCACAAGCGAGCGCACCCTTGTGCTTCTGAGCAGGTACTGCGCATGCCTGGGCCCTCTGCTGCTGCTGACAGCCGCAGAGATAAGGAACTCACACGCGTGGCCAGTGCCTTAGACTGGGCTAGAGGCCGCCGCCCCCCACCACAGGTCCGAGCCCCCTCACGCCCCGCGCCCGTGCCCGCCCTCCCCAGTGCGCATGCCCCTCCCTAGTCCCTCAGCACTAAGCAGCCCCGGGCCCTCCCCCCACCCCATGAGGACACACCCACCCACCCACCCGAGGCCCAGCCACGTCGTCAGGCCCCTCAGGCCTCACAGACTCCTTCTTGTTGCTGCCCACGCCTCCACGTGTCCCCACCGCCGCCTCCTGCCCGCCCGCCTGCTTGCTCACCTCACCCCAGCCCGGCAACCGCCTCCCGGACGTCGAGAGACACCCGTCTCCTCAGCCGCCTCCTTCTCAGCTGCCTGCCAGGTGCACCAACGGAAAGCGGGAAGCGCTCGTCCAATCAGCGCTGCCCAGCCAGGCCACGCCCCCTACCCCCAAGAGACCCTAGGGTTTAAGAGGGAGCACGGCTACCACTTCTGAGAAGAGTGGCGCGCCTCTCTGTTCCGCTTCCGATGACCCCTGCCCTGTCCACGGTAGGTCGGCCGGAAGTGACGGAAGTAGTGTCTGGAGTGCTGCTTTCCTACTCCAAGGCTCAGGACTCACCCAGGTGCGGGGATGCTGTGCTGCGAAGCCGCCTGCCAGCAGGGGGCGCTGTGCTGAGCCCGAAGGTGGCGCTGCCATGTACCACCTGTTGAGGAAAGCCCATTAGGAGACCTAACAGCCTGCGCTCAGTGGGCGGCCCCACCACATCTCAACTAGGCAGTCCCCATGCCACCGTGTCCCTTCCATAGAGTTGGCGTCCATTTTCTCTGTGCCCTAAGTCTTTTGACAAGTTGCACGGGCATGCATGGTGCTAGCTGCCTGCTTCGGCATCACTGTGACAGACTGCGCTGCTTTAAGCAACCCTTCGTTTATCCTGCGACCTAGTGGAAGCTTCGAGGCTTCACATGAGGAGAGTTGAAAATTGATAGAGAGGGTACCAAATTAGAGTTTCAAATGGTATTCTTTTTAAGTGACCCCTTGATTTCTGATCTAAAAAGTACATTATATGCGATATGTATACATATACACATCAGGTGATGGGGCTAGGGTGCAGCTCAGCCCTGCTTAGCATGCAGCAGACCCAGGTTCAGAGGCGTTTCCTTAACTGTTCCTGAGGAATGAGCCCCAATGACAGGCCAAAAGCAGGGTTCCCCGCCCCCCCTCCCCCGCCCCACAGCTTACCTACAGGATGCAAGTGACATCTAAGTGGCTGTATCACCGGATAACCTAAGCCCAGCATGGATAACTAATGGCCACTTCCCCAAAGCTGCCCCACCAGAGACACGTTCCTCGAGCCAACCTCCCCACTTCCCCCCGCCCCCTTATACACTCTAGCAGCAGCCAAGCCCACGAGGCTGCGTGCAATTAGAGCATAGTTATATATGGCTGGAGAGGGGCACGCAGAGAAGGGAATCTCAAGTGAGGGCCCAGTGACCCACCCTACCCAGTTCTATGAAGAAATGCCAATAGCCAACAGGTCAGTCTTCAACAACAGTAACAGCTGCTCTGATGAAGACGACAGCTGTTATACTCGGAGGCACACAACTCTGATGTAAATATGCTTTGGAAAGTGAATGGAAAATACACACACACACCACCACCACCACCACCACCACCACCACCACCACCACCACCACCTAGACAAACCACTGAGGACCAAAGCAGTTCAAATCACACAGAATATAAACTGCAGTGTTTCTAACCTTAGCTTAGCTAGAGGTGCTGGCATTGTTACAACTTTGTGCCTTGTTCAATCGAATTTTACACACTCATCACTGAGGGCCTCACGCACGCCAGACAAGTGACCTTCCATTGCTTTATACGTCTGGCCCTCTTTGTACTTTCTGACACAGGATCTAAGTCGCACAGGTATGAACTTGAACTTGAGATCCTCCTGCCTCAGCTTCCCAAATGTTTGGAATTACAGGTCCAAAGAGATCCTAATTAAAAAAAAAATTACAACAACATACGCAGTTGACAGGCTTTTAGAGGGTATTCCAGATACTTAGTTTTCAAAGTTTTGTGGATGAGTTACACACTTAAGTACTAACCGTATATAATACAAAAACGTAAGCTCAGAGTGTGTCAACCTCATTACCTGAGACTTACATCACTGTCCTCACACTGGGTTTTCTTGTAATAATTGACTTACCATCTTCCATGATGCAATCTGGTGATTTCCCAACTGGCTGCCTGTTAGAAGAGACACACACAGTGTTTTGAATAGGAAGATGACAAAACGAAGTTGTTTTTTGTTTGTTTGTTTGTTTGTTTGTTTATCACTCCTGTCCCTGTGGGGTTTTGTCAACTTGACACAAACCTAGATGGATCTGGGAAGAGAGAATCTTAATTGAGAAAATGCCTCCAGAAGATGGTCTGTAGGCAAGTCGCTTGGGTGTTGTGGTTAACTATCAATTGAAGTGGCAGGGCCTTCACCCCTGGGGTTGTATAAGAAAGCAGGCCCAACAAGCTGCTGGGAGGAGAAAGCCAGGAAGCAGAGTAAAATAACTCATTTAATCTTACCCGATGTGCTTGTTTTTTTATTTAAAGGTTTTATACTGTGGAGTTGGAGGGAAAAACCTTATCAGTCGTGATCAAACTTTGCTTCTGGTCACATTATTCAGTGCCAGGAATTAAACCTCTGGCCTTGTGTGTGTCACACAAGCTAAGAGCTGTGCTCTTTCACGCACCCTCTTAAAGCTCTTATTGGAAACAGGCTGCAGGCCATATCCCCTGGCAGGAAGAGCTTGGACCTGGAGAGCCGGCTAAATGCTGAATGTGAGGCCAGCTGGCTGTCGGGGAGCAGGAGGAGCTCACCTTCCCAGCCTCACTCTTCTCAGCTAAGAAAACAGGAGTTATTATTACCCAGACAGCATGACCGACTGATTCCAAACACACCAGGAATCTACCATCTCGGCCAAGCAAATAAGACAGGGCACTCTGAATGTCAGTGTTCTTCCTTCTCAGTGTGCAAGGATTGACTGAGAGTGACAGTGTAGGCTGGCATCCACAGGAGCCAGAGGACGTCAGTGCCCCTGAACTCTGACCTATAGGGTAACATATTTTAGTTTTATGAACATACTGTCATATAGGACCATCCTCCTGACTTTGGCTGGGCCTGCTTGCCAGAAATCATCACAGCTGTGCTTGTTGACAGTTGACCTTTCTTCCTGGAAGGAGGAGGCAGGGAGGGTGATAGAAGCCTCACCTGAGTGCAGCCAGCCACCACACCCAACCAGCTGTATGCAACTCTGCCCTGATTGCAGTGGCCCTCAGCCTGTGGGGCTCCAGCCCCACAGAGGTTACAGATCAGATAACCCTGCATATGAGATATTTACGATCCATGTTAACAGTAGCCAAATTACAGTTATGAAGTCACAATGGAATGGTTTTATGGTTGAAGGTGACCACAAGGAACTGTACACATAACAGGGTCGCAGCATTAGGAAGGCTGAGAACCACTGGGCTAGGTGGGTCAGGGTGGGAAAGCATTATGGGAGGCCACTCCATCTGCACAGCCTTGAAGAAGTCTTCATCACTGCTGTGTGCAGACCATCCAGCATGGCCGCTTTAAGGTGCCCCCTACTCCTGCCGTAGCCCCTTACCCAGTACTCCCTACAAGCCCAATGAACTTAGTGGTTCCCAGAGTGAACCACTACCTTGGCTTTTTACTGAGGTAGGAGCAGTGGACTTTAAGTCTTCCTGGTGAAGGTATTTTAGCAACACACACACACACACACACACACACACACACACACACACACACACACACGGCCCTGCCTCTGGTGTGGAAGTCCCCCCCCCCCCCCATAAACCTTCCTCTCTCCCTCTGCACTCATCCCGTTGGGGGAAGGCTGAGACATCCAAATGGAAAGATCTCAACACCAAGCTGTTTCAAAACTTTTGTCTTCTGTAACGAGGCCACAACACATACACCAGCTTAACAAATAGACAGCTTTGCACATGTTCTTTAATAGTTAGACTTGAGTAAAATAATTCTAAGTGACAGGCAGTAAAATACATGTGGGGGTGGGGGAACAACCCAGGAAGTGCACAATCCACAAGTTTTCACATCTCAACAGTTCAAGTGTGCCTGAGGATCAGACAGTTTCACCCTGAAGTATCTTACAGCTTTTATTATTGTTTTTAATCAAGCAGAATTGTCCGTAGGCTTTAGATTTCAAATTGTCGGTATGTCTTAAAAGGCACCTTAAGGTTCTCTTAATTTTGATGATATACCATTTACATAACTAGAACCTTTGAACACGTCAGGGGCTTTCCCGTGGATTGTGAAAGTCTGTACGTGACGACAATGCTTGGGGCAGTTCTTACTTTACCTGAAGGGTCTGGACCATGCTCTTGCACTCTGGGCAGGGGCCAAGGACGGAGCAACATGACCCCGGAGTTTGCTGACCCAAATGAACAGTCCCCTAAATGGCAGGAGATGCTGCTCGGCTCTTCTCACTCTAGAATGTTCACGGCATGAAGAGTCCCAACTGCCAAAGGCTGGGTGGCTTTATCGTGGCGCTCGCTGTAAGTCAAAACTTGTCTTAGTTCAGAAGGTACCGGACGGAGAAAACCAACACTGTTCTTGGAATTTTAAAAGTCAGAAGTTTCAAGTATCAAAACCAATAGGGGGTAGGGAGCGTAAAATGCATCTTCGCTACGCTGAGTGAAGGGACGTCACCAACACTCAGCTCAGTAGTCAACCGTGACAGGTGTCACCGGGCCCATCGAGGGACACCCACTGGCTCAAAAGCATTGAGTCACAGCTTAGAGGTCTTGTTCACCTCAGTTCTAGCACCTGCTCTCAGAGGCCACAGCTCAGCACCAAAAAGATTCGCCAGCCCCTCCTCCAGGGGTGCAAGCAGCAGGGACACCCCGCAAGGAGACATGGACTGGTCTGGACTAAGTAAGTTGGAGGTCGTTGTTGTTTTGTTTTTAAAAGTACTTAACATTCTAACACTGGGAAATAAGCCCATAAAAATGTTAGCAACTTTCCTAACTGAAGGCACAAAGAATAAAGTGGCGGGTGGCTGTGAAACCTGACATAACAGTGCAATTAAAAACCCATTAGACGGATTTAAAAAAAAAATCTGTGAATTATTTTTTTTTTCTCCAGTGCCCCGGTTAGTTCCAAAAACACCAACCAGGTTCACTTAGAAGCTGACTTCCAAAACAGGAATGCTGGAATCTTCCCATAATTAGAAACAAAAGTCACCTCCTTCGTGGAAAAAGGTCACTGGGAAGGGCACTGCTGCCTCTATCCCTGTGGCCACTTGAAAACAGAAACAACGGAGGGCAGGATCTTTTTTGAAGGCTCAGGTAGTTTCAGACTTAAGCAGAACGTGGCCTGATAACTTGCAGATCCAGTACCAGACAGTCCCAAAGAGAAAGGACTGCTGCACAGTTGGCAGCCTTTCGGTTACTCCTCAGCTGTTGATGTGGGAGGCATTGCCTAACCAGGGCAGCCTCCAAGCCCAGAAATACTTGTGTGATGACAGATGAGCTTTAAGTTCCCTTGGCTATAATTAGTTTCTACTGTTGGAAGGCCATTAACATTGGCAAGCAAGCATAGTCTCAGGTTTACCATCCCAGGGCAGAAATGCCTCGAGGGACCACAATACAGGCCACTCTGTGTGTTTTTACAATTATTACAGTGGGTGCAAACAGACCACAGGCCTTCTTTAAGCTTATTAAAATCGCGAGTATTCCTGAGAAGTCATTCACTGTGGGTGGAAGACTACCTTCACAGTAGTAACGGCTACTTGTGTTTAGACACACTGAGGAGACATGTGAAAGGCCCTTCTTGCAAAACACCGACCTGGGTCCTCCTGAAAGTGAGGACCACAGTCCCATGCATCTGGCCCTCCTACACCCTCCCCGCAATACACCACACAGGCTCCTGGCCCTCTGGCCATCAGGCTCTCCAGAGAATTCACTAGAAGACAGGCCTGACGCAGGGCTGCACATCGAGAAATGAGGCCAGAGCCCTGGGAAGGAAGGGGGGTGGGGTGGGAGATGACCTCTCACATATCAGCATCCGCAGGGAAGTGCCTGAAGTTCTGCTGCGCTGCAGTTCTGCTGCGATGGAAGTTCCAGGTTCGCAGCCGGCAGGCAGGCTCAGATGAAGTGGATCCAGCTCTCCTCGCACTCCCCGCGTGGCATGTGCAGCGCATGACTACGACAAGTAAGGCTATAATCACGGCCACCGTTGTTGTCCCAGTACTCAGCACCAGCCACGCGGTAGCGCACTGCGAAGTGTACTTGGGATCCCAGCTCCAGTAGGAAGGGTGGCACTGGAAAGCTGAAGGCAAAGATGTCCTCGCTACCCTCGGCACCCGCTGGCCCTCTCCAGCGCGCTACTGCCTCGTGCGCGCTGCGCCAGTCCGAGAAAGTGTAGCGCACCACCACCTGCTTCTCGAAGGCCACGTTGCGCACGCGCACTGTGCCGCTGATGCCCAGGTCCGAGCAGGTGACACGTTCAAGGCACACGAGCTGCCGTGCCAGGCAATCTCCGAAGCTCGAGGCTTCGATGGGAGGCGGGAAGTCGGGAACCAGGCACTGCAGCGTGAACTCCAGCTCCTGGCTGCTGCAGCACAGGTCCGAGTTGATGGCAAGGCGTGACAGCACATGCAGCGGCACGGACGGATCGTCTCCTGCGTTAAACACCTTGACCTGCGCCAGCTCCAGGCCCAGCGCGTCAGCGAAGCGTACACGGAGCTGCCGGTTGCAGCCGGCTCCGCACGCAGTGCCCGGGGCTCGGCGCTCCGGGGAGCTGGGCAGCGAGCGCGCGCATCGTTGGATGATGGGCCGCAGCCGAGGGTCGCAGCCCGGGGGTCTGCAGGGTCGCGGATCCAGATCGGAGAGGCAGCTGAAGCTCCGAGGTATGGGTTTCCGTGACCCCGGGGTCCGGGGCAGCGGGCCAGAACCAGGGCCTTTTGACATGGCCCAGCCAGAGACCAGGGCGGGCGTCACAACCGAGCCGCTAGGCGTTAGGGCTGCTCAGCCTGGGGGAGCCCCGAGGCGCCGCACCCAGCAAGGAGACTGCTCGCGGCCTGGCCCGAGTCTCAGCAGCCAGAGATCTCAAAGGGCGGTTCGTGCTTTCCAGGGCGGCTTCCCGGGAAGTGGCACCCAGCACGATGGCGCCTACTTGTCCCCGCTCCTCCGAGCGCTTTCGGGAAGGCCTGGAGCCCCGCAGCCCAGAGAGACTCAGCGGCCCGCAACTTCTCCTAGCGCAACTTCCCGGCACGCCCCCGACGCGCCCCGCCCCTCGTGACGCCGCCCGGGGGCGCGTCCCGCCTGCTTGCCCTGCCGCCCCACGTAGCCCTACACAGCGGGATCCGCGCGGCCGGCGACCACCACCCCCACCACCCCGCCGCCGCCCGCGCCAACCCTGCCGCAGTGCAGCCGCCGCCCCTGGGAGCCTCATCACGTGCGCTCAGGCCCGCGGAGCAGGTCTGCTGGGTGTCCTTGGTGCGTGTGCTCGCGCCCTGCACCCATCCATCAGCGATGGTTTCCGCAGCAGCCTAGGACGTGCTGGGTGCCTGCTGCGGGGTCTTGGGCATGAAGGGTACCGGGTGGGGGTGGGACAGAGCCCAGCCTGGGTTGGCCTAGCCGCGAGCTGACTATGGTGGGCGTCCAGCCAGCCAGCTTTGGACACCTATCTCCAGCAATCTGAACCAGAGGCCAGACCCAGGGAAGCTTGCTGCTGAGGGAGGCATCACGCCCACACCTCCCCGCTATACTGTGCCTCCCTATTGGCCAGGCCGGGGATTGGGGGAGCCGCTGCTGCTGCTTCCGTTAGCCGGGCTTGCAGCCAGGGAGGAAGACTGGGAAAGGGGCTAATGCCCATGATGGATTGTGCAGCTGCCCTCTGACTCTCCAAGAGCATTTTTGTAGCCAAAATCTCTTGAGCTTTATCTATGCAAGCTGAAGCAGTGCGCGCCACCCCCCTTTCTGCCTTCCCGCTTCCTGCATCCTGACTGCACCTCAGGCATTTATTTCTCTGAGGAACTTCACACACACACAGCTCAGGGTGTCAAGTTGGTCAGGGAGCTGAGGGGCCAGGAAAGCACTGCAAATTCTGAAGAGTGCATCTGGGTCAGACATTCCGTCTTGGTTTCTTTCCCATTTTACAGCAGAAAGAACAGGGTAAAGAAAGAAAGAGGGCGGGCAAAGAACATTTTCTCCATCTAAAAGGAATCCAGCCTGTTGGTTGTGGGGAAATTATCTGTAAGATGCCCCGTTAGGATGTTTGTTTTCTTCACATTCGAACCTGAAAGGCTTACATGACTGTGGTGGGTTGGTTCCAAAAATCTCCCATGATCCTATCTCTTCCATTTGACAGAGGCTGGGGTATTATGGGAGGGAAATATTCAATTCCAGACATGCTCTTTCAACAGGCCCCTCAAAATAACAGGAATTATGGCTGTCTTTGCTGTAGGGATCATATCATAGATAGCATATATAGAATATAATATGATATAATATATAATGCGTGTTAGTACACTGATAGCCCTTTAACTTTTTTAAAAAAACTTCATGTATGTGTTTACACACATGAAAGCAGGTGCTCTGGGAGGCCAAGGGAGGGTGTTGCCCTGGAGCTGGAATTACAGGCCTTGTGACCACCCACACAGTGCTGGAAGCTAAACCAGGGTCCGCTGGAGACTCAGTGGGTACCTCTCCAGCTCACCACTGATGATCTTTTTGTAGATTAGTGTGTCAGCAAAGGTGCCTCCCCACTAGAGTTTTACCTCTGTGGGGTGAGGGCCTCATGCACAGTCTTTGTACTTTTCAGAATGTCTCATAATTACTGACTAAAGGGGTGAATCATTGAATAGACATGGGAGCTTTAGAGTAAAAGGCAGATTTAACTGGTGTCTTTTACATGGAGCATATGCACTTGTGTGCAGGTGGGGGGGGTTCTGGACCCATTCACAGCCTTCACCGTGGTCTTATACTTAAAGCCACTGTGGGGGGGGGGCATAAGCTGTAAGCATACAGTATCCTCCCTACTTCTTCCTCCCTGTAGTGTGGAATGGTGAGCCAGTGCACACTCACAGTTTCAATGTGGTCCAGATGCTAAGATCAGGAACAAATGGGAAGGCAGCCTGATGTTGGCAGGGCTGGCTGCAGTCAATATTTACCATCAGGGTTCTGTTGTTTCTAGTTCCGGCGGTGCCGCAGCCTTTCCGAAGATAAGGGGAATAAAGAAGCCACCTCCCCAGCTGTCAGCCTCTGGTGGCAGGTTGAGCAAGAACCTTCTGAGCACTGCAGAGAAGGTGATGTAACTCTGAGAGGAAAGTTTACTTAGATTTGTCTCAGTACTTTTTTGGTGTGTGCTTCAGGTGCGCGAGTGTGCAGATTTGTACGTCGTGTGTGTGTGTGTGTGTGTGTGTGTGTGTGTGTGTGTGTGTGTTCTGTTGTATTATTTATACAATATTTAAATAATTGTGTGTTATTTTTATTTTCAAAGCCACTAGCTAGGGCACCAACAGACCAAATAAATAGTTTCATTGAAGTTCATCTGGGTGAGCCACATCACCCAACAGTTTCATTCCAGTATGAGGGACAATGCACAGAAGTGGCGTTGCTGCAGCCCCCACCCCAGTTAACCTGCCACCTCCTACAGTGTTCTACCACCCCCAAGACTGCTGTTCAGGAAGTAGGGGGCTGACATGCTGCTGGCAAGGGCAGGGCGGGGGAGGGGGCATCTCGGGTGAAGGTCTGAAGACTGTCCTCTCCAGTGTCATCAGTGGGGGATGCTGATAGGGCCTATCTGTCTAGGCTCTCTTGTGACTTCTCTCTAGCAGGGAAACTGATAGGTCTGATCCTGCAAACGTCCCCTGTGGGTGATCAGCTGATCTGATTCAGACAGCAACACTCTTGTTATGCTGTGTTTGTGTGTGTGTGTGTGTGTGTATGTGTGTGTGTGTGCGCGCGCGCGTGCCTGTGTGTGTGTACTCGTACACAGGCATGTGAGTTCACAGTACTTTCTGCTCAATGGCCTGTATTTTTTTTAGACAACCCATCAAGCCTCAGATGACGAGCAGCCCTGTGGCCTGGTCAAGAAAAGGAATAGGATGAGTGACTGTCTTCA